>NC_073304.1:2204290-2411790 GCF_027595985.1 Sorex araneus | reverse complement strand
TCCAAGATTAATTTCTGTATGTTAGTTTATGTTGTTACTTCCCAGTCTGTGTGGTTTAGGCTGTTAACCCAGGGAAAGAGACACATCTAGAAGGGTTTGGTAGGTTTTGATTAGTTGGGTCAGATTGGTGATCTCTGTTTGTGATTTTTTGAAAGGAATAAATTAAATCCAGAAAGACCAAGCATGGTCCTATAAAGGATAATGTGATACCCAACAAGGAGAGAGAGAGAAAGAGAGAGAGCAAGGGAGAGAAAGAGAGAGTGAGAGACAGAGAGCAAGAGAGAGCGAGAGAGAGAGAGAGAGAAGAAAAGTGCCTGCCATAGGTGCAGGCTGGGGTGGGGGTGCCGGGAGGGACCTGGGGACACTGGTGCTTGGGAAATGTCCACTGGTGGGGAGCCGGTGTTGGAGCACTGTAGGACAGAAACCTAATCATGAGCAGCTTTATAAGGGCCCATCTCACAGTAATTCAATTAAAAAAGTAAAAAAGAAAAAAATTCTAAATCTTACCGCTGTTTAGCAAGACAAAGAATTACAAAACTGAATCCAAAATGTATTTGGAACAACACCATTGTGTTTCAATTCAACTTCAAAGCCCAGACAGTAAACAAATAAACAATAAGCAATAAACAATAAACTTAGTATGTCAGCAAAAATGAATGAATGAACAAATAAATAAATAAAGAATCTCTGGAAAAAAGAGAAGGTCTTAAGGAACCCATTCAACTGCACTGTAGGGTCATTTTAAGTAATCACCTCAAACAAAAGAGAGTCTTGGTAGAGCAGGTGTTAGGATGTTCCATAAAGAACTCTGATTAATCTCATCTAACTTTACTAGGAAAGGCCCAGGACATGGAGATAGTACAGGTACATGCCCCAGACCCAGGTTCATTCCCCAGGAACCCATATCCCCCCACCCTCCCCGCCGACCCAAAGTCCCTTTAGGAACAAGCCCTGAGAACCACTTGGTGTGGCCCCAAAGCAAAACACTGAATAGTTCTCAAGGGACATAAACGAAATACTACTTGTGTCTGAGAGTGGCTTCTGCAGTGATGGACGGAATGATAGTTTGTCCGGGATAGCAAGGCAGACACCGGGACACGTGTGATTATTGAGCATGAGGACTTGAATGAAATAGATTAAAAAAATCAGTTTATCATTGGTTTACAATATTCTGTATTGGTGGGGGAGCTGAGCATTCTATCTCCACGTGTTTTATTTTAGTTTGGGGGCTCCCGATGCAGTGCTCAGGGCTTACTTCTAGCTCTGTGCTCAGGATCACTCCTAGGCAGGCTCAGGGGACCATGCAAGGTGCCCGGGCGGCATCTGGGTTGGCTGCTGGCAAGGCCACACCTTGTCCACGGTGCCATCTCCAGCCCCGAGGCCTCTTTATGTTTATAGTGTCACACCTACCCCGAAGTCCTGTGCTGTCTGACGACCGGAAAGATCCCTCTACTCCTTCCTTCCTTCTCCTCTCTTTCTCTGGTAACCTTCATAGTTTTGATCTCAAAGAGGAGTCTTGATATTTTGACTAGTTCATTCATTTTACTAGTCCCTACTCCACGTTGTAGAAGCCATCAGTAACCATCTTTACTTCCTTATTTTGTTCAGCACACTCACCGCAAGGTCCAGCCCTTTTGTCCCCAAAGGTGTGACTCTTTTTAATGGCAAAATAATATTTCATTGAATATATAGATCAGAGCTTCTTTAGGGGAATTGAAATTTTTATTGAACTTAAGTTTCATTCATTTCAACTTAAATAGTCATATGAGCCTCGTGGCTAGTCTCTCACTGCATGGTGTATGGGAGTTCTTGAATATTAAATATAAATAAATAACTATATTAATTCATACAGTAGGGTTAATGATGGGCCATAAACAAGAGTGCGCTATGAGGCAAAACTTACAATTAATTTATTTATGTACCACTGTGGTTTACAGGCAAAAGTGTCTTTTGTTTTTAACAAAAAGAAACGATGATTCATTATTTTAATTGACTGTTGAGTATGGCCATGACTCCAAGCCCCATAGTTCATGCGAACGTTTATCTGGTTTTAAAGATCTGGGTATCCTGTTGGGAAAGGATGCAAAATTTATTGGCCAAGATGTAGCCAGTGTGTTGAATGGTGATTTTTTTCCATTCATTATACCATTAACTTCAAAAATGAATAATAAATAACAGAGTCCATACGTGGCCCAAGGATGATAGATGTGACAGGGACCCAAGTTGGCGATCAATTTAACTGGCCACAGGACCATAAACAGAGGGTCTCTGGCACTTGAGGGTGAGGAGCAAATTGGTAAGTGACACTAATTGACAGTATCCATGAGAGGGTCTCTGGGTTTACATCTGAGCCACCAGCGCCTTATTGAGCCCTGAGATAAAGCAGTATATTTTTTTAATGGAGCACTAAGGTGTGTTAGTCCTTCACACAGGGCAGGGACACGCAGAGATGCACATAGTCCTCTGGTGTGTTGATTGCCAAGATGGTGTGTTTCTAGGATTGAATCTGGCTACTTGACACGATAGCCAAATCTCCGATTAAGTGACTAAATGGAAGCGCAACAGCTCAGGCGAATGGCAGGTGGGAACACCGAGGCCGGCAGAGATTCTGCCAGGGAACCAGCCGGTGCCACTGGACCCTGGACCCCAAATCTTGAGTTGAAGACAAACAGAGTGAAAAGAGGGCCGTGCGTGGACCTCATGTGAGTGTATGTGACCGAGCAAGAATGACTGTTTCCGAAGCAGCGGGGTTTGTTTAAGTAAAGGCACTGACCTTCATTTCTAAAACGGGAAAGACACATAAATAAGCAAGTGGGAGAGAGTGCATGTTGGGACCGTGGCGATCCCAATAACGGCGATTCCACTTTTGCTCACAGAGGTCTGGTAGGTCAGCTCGACTGTGTCAGGAGCTGTTTGACAGATGACTCACTTTAAGATTGGTTGACTTAGATTTGTTGGATTCAAGCTTTGAATTGTAAGGGGCTGAATGGATAATATTGAAGTCAACTCACTACAAGGAGACAGATCTTGGACCAGCAGTGAGCTTAAGCTCTATAGAGAGCATCAGGAGAAACTCATCTTAATTGGGGGTGTCCTCATAAAGTCTAGGCCCCGACTAATTTGCCGCAGGATCACAGATCAATTCATACTAGATTGTATCAGTTGGGCGGGTGATGGATTTACTCTTGGTAGCGGTCCTCTAAAAGACAGACCCACAATTAAATCAATCCGTGACTAATTAGCTTAAATAACAAATAGCAACTAGATAAACAGAGGGAGTGCTGTTGAAAATGGCCATAAAAGAAGATTTTAGATTAACCCAATTTTGAGTTAAGTGAGGTCTTATTCACTTATTTCATTATGTAAGATTAAATAGGTCCTTCATCTCGTTTTTCTGTTGTCTATTCTTTTTTCGTTTTATTTTTCATACTGTTGCTTTACAAGTTCTATCATGGAAGAAGATTTGTAGTTCTTTTTATTTGTTAGTTTTGGGGCCACACCTGGTGATGGTGAAGGCGTAGGGGACCCCATATGGTGCCAGAATCCAACCTGGGTCAGCTTCTTGCGAGCAAGTGCCCTCCCTGCTGGGCCGTCTCTCTAGCTGGCCCCAGAGGTTTCTATTTCTAACCTGTTGAGAAAGAACCAACCACACAAGCACTGGTGACACATTTATTTTAGTGAAGTGAAACATTATTTTGGATTTTCTTTGTTGCATACATAAAATCTGAGCACATTAAACAAAGGCCAGTGAAGGTTTTGTTTGGTCATGATGAGGTGTTTGTTTGTTTTTTTTTTTTTGAGAATACTTTTTGAGAATTTTTACTGCTCAGTGGTAGAATACTTGCCTTGCATATATGAAATCTTGGATTCAATCCCCCAGGGCTGGAACAGCCGTCACAACAAACCCCCGAATCATGATTTATCTACATGTGCAACAGTGGGGGTATTAAGTGATAAGAGTTATGGGGAGTATTAGCCAAAAGAAAGTAGTAATATTCTTAGGTCTTAGTCATGATTTGATGAGATTTATTCATATTCATAGTGAATAAATGAATTGGAATAAAGATAAAGAAAAGAAAAGGAAGGACAGAGCGATGCAAGGAAGAAAGGAAGGAAGGAAGGGCGGAAGGATAAAAAGAAGGAAGAGATAAAGATACATAAGAAATAGCGGAGGAAGGAAGGATGGGAGGGAAGGAGATTAATTCTGAGTCTGGGATTTCTGAGTCAAGAATTCTGACCAAAGCCTAACTCTAGGTGTGATATCAGGCAGTTTCATTATTGCTCCGCTGTGAGCTTACGAGTGAGATGGGTCCAGGCGTCCTGCTGGTGGCTTTAGTAGGCCTTAGGTCTGGATTCTTTCATTAGTGAGTCAGTGTGTGAGTGAGGAAACAGACCAGTGAATGGACAGAGGGCTAGATAAGGACCAGAACCAGGGCATATAATGAGATCTGAATTATCAGTAAAATGTTTTGGAGGGATTGAACCCTGGATCGTGCGGCGTCTGCTCCTTTCACGAGTTTGGTCAAGAATATCTGGATACATGCGTTAGGTTTAGCGTTGTTGAGCTGGTGGCTATTCATTTTATTGCGAGTACTTTTGAGAAGGGAAAGGGGCGGCTAAACTGTAAGTGGCAGGAGAGAAAACCAGAGCTGGATCAGTGATTCGAGTATGTTCTGCAGGAGGGAGGAGTCACGACTAGATTAGTTTCAATGTCATTTCTGGTGGGAAACATACCCGGTTTTTATGTGATTGTTGTTTTATGGGCAGCTGTAGTGTTAGGGCCCGTGGTGGGGGTGGGGAGGTAGGGTGATAAGAACGGACTGTGTTAGGATCAGTGAATAAAGGAAAATATTACTTTAAAAGAGGGAAGACATGGCTCCCTGAGGCTCTGCCACTAATGAGGATATGTCAATAATAAGTTAATTATTAATCTTGCTCTAGCCTTTCAGATGCACAAAAACATTTACCTATAATAGTTACCTATAATAAAATAATAGGCAGTTACCTATAATAGTATTTTACTGTTGAAGTATCATAGCATTATAGCATCCCATAAGGTCTTAGCTGTGTATAACTAAACTTTTATAAGGTAGAGTTAGACTGGGATTGTTGCTGAGATCATGTCAAGTTCAGGATATAAACTGGCCAAATCTACTAACACCCCAATAATACAGATTTTTACCCCAGTGGCCAGGATCTAACAGAATCTGGAGCACACATTGTTTTGAATCATCTACCAGGAGAGGTATTCAGCAGTTGTTATTATGTGACAAACATTAACAGTTGAACACATCAACAAAAAGAGGGCTGGTCTTGTCTAATGATGGGAATGGGACAGAAACTCAGTGATGATTGCTACTCTCTTAACATTCAGTCTAACCTGGTTTCTCCATCTTTCTAAAACCCCCTTGTTTTTCTTTCCAGTTTCAATCACTCAATTGGCCAGTGATGAAAGTCTAGACAGAAACCTTTGTGGAAAAGGAGCAAAGGGATCCAGTAAGTCAAAATTTATGTTCTTGGTCAGGAGGGAGTTAGGGGGTGGAGCCCATGGAATGGTTTCAGAGGGAGGGATGTCTGCTTCAAAAGTCGATGAAATCAGCATCAGACATGGACCACCCCGGAGTATGTAATGAGCCACAGATTAATATTTCAGTGTGAACGAGGACCATTGTAAGAAAGCTAGAGGCTTTTGCATTCTCTTCACAGTTGTTTAATATTCCATTTTATATTTGCATGACATTTAAAGAGAATTTTCTCTAATATTTACTCGGGCCTTTAAATCAAGGGGGATGGGGGGCATCTAGGAAGTTGGAAGGTGCTGTCAGTATTTGTAGCTGAGATAGTGGATTAATTTGTACTATGCTTAAAATATAGAGAAATGAAAGTTGAGCAAGCAGAGAGCCATAGGTCTGGGGCAGGGCTATTGATTATTCTCTACGTACAAGCCTGAGGCCCGGCTCAGAGGAGATCTCAGTTACTACCTCTCCACTGTGCCAAACAAGCCAGTTCGAGGCTCTTGGCAATATTCAGAGGTCTAGGGTTTTGTGATTCAGGAAAACTTTTTTATTATTGCTGCTTGAATAAAATTATCAAGAAGCAGCACATAATCAATCAATCAATCAATCAATCATTTATGAATAAGAAAATGAAGACCCGGAGAGTTGGATCTGTACTTAGGGCGAGTAATCCTGGGGCTTAGGAATTGGCAGGAATGGTGAGGGCCAGAATCATGGTGCAGGGGGCGGGGCATTTGCCTTGCCTGCCCACCCCAGTGTGACCCTGCCACTGCCTTTGACCTCTCAAACACCTTAGGGCTCACTCCTGAGCACAGAGCCAGGAAGAACCCCCAAGTACCACTGGGTGTGTCCAAACACCCTCTCCCCAATACACATACATATATATACACACATATTTTATTATTATTTTATTTATTTATTTATTTATTTATTTTTGGGTCACACCCGGCGATGCACAGGGGTTACTCCTGGCTCTGCACTCAGGAATTACCCCTGGCCGTGCTCAGGGGACCATATGGGATGCTGGGATTTGAACCCGGGTCGGCCGCGTGCAAGGCAAACGCCCTACCCGCTGTGCTATCTCTCCAGCCCCTATACACACATATTTTAAATTAAAATATAATCTTTGAGATTCTTTGGAAAGATACCCTGGTTACTTACTCGGTGGGAAGGGCACAAGCTTAGGTGATGACGGGCCTGGGCAGTGAGCGGCTGTCGTTGCTGGGTGTGAATTAGGGGGAGTGACGAGTTCATAAATGTCAGGACGGGTTTCGGAGTAAGTGTATGTAGACAAAAAGGTCCCTTATGTGGGTTGCATAGAGTGTGTCATGAAATAAGTATTTCCGGTAGGTTTGCTGAGTACCAAGAGGTGTGGAATACCTGTGTGACTACCTCTTTGAGACACTCTTGATAACCAGGCTGTCAGGTACTTGTTTGTTTGATTTTTTTTTAAAGAAGAAAAAACAAATATTTACATAAAAAATTAACTGCATCATTCCCTAATTGGAAAGAAGCACAGGTGAGCCAGTGTTGAGAGTGTTCTGTGAGTCGGGCAGGATTCATCTCCTTGGACTCATTGAATTTCAGCTTAAAAGAAAGCAAATTAAGAAGGGACACAGGGCTGGAGTAATAGCACAGCGGGTAGGGCGTTTGCCTTGCACGCAGCAGACCCAGGTTTGAATCCCAGCATCCCATATGGTCCCCCGAGCACCGCCAGGAGTAATTCCTGAGTGCATGAGCCAGGAGTAACTCCTGTGCATTGCTGGGTGTGACCCAAAAACCAAAAAACCCAAAAAACTAGGAAGGGACAGTTATTTCAGTGGAGACTGATCATATGGGAAGTTGGCAGTATTTTTGCTGTTGAAGTATAGGGAACTAAATCCTTCAATCTTTATATATTGACTTAAGCCATTGATATACAATCACAGCTCAAATGACAACAGCAGATGCCAAGTTAATGCCCACATGAATTTTGAGTTGGGTTCGACCCTCTACTGCCCCCTTGATGCCCATGTGAAGAACATGGGATTTGGTATCTTCTGATTTGGATTAAATAGGTAGGGACACGTACGTGAAATTAGTATTTCACTTCTGGGTTTCAGATGGAGAATTTATTATTTTGCATACACATTTATTATATTTTAGACGCAAATGATAGTTTGTTTATATTTTTATATTTATGTTACAGATAGTTCAGAAAAGGTAATAAATGGATCACACTCCCCACTAGTACTTAGAAATACAATAGAAAGAATTGAAGTTACAAAGTAATGGAAAAGTAGAGTTTTGGGTAAGAAAACGTCATGATCCTAGGTTTAAAATTAGAGCAGTTCTGCCCAAGTGAATCTCATGAAATTGATCATTAGGGTTCTAACTGGGTTTGAAAAGTTTATGGTCTCACACCTCTAATGGCGACAAGCCTTATCCTTGAGTTGGGTATTTAGTCACATTTATTATATTGCTTGAAATTAAAGTAAGCCAATAAGTGGAAATGAGTGCAAGTTTAGCACTAATAATGAAAATGTGATGCATTCCATGTTTATGATTAATCTGGCAGAGCAAAGCTCACATCCATTAAGAAGTAGATAATAATGAGAAAATGGAGAATTGACTATTTTATTTACAGCATGGACACAACACGGCCAACTTAATCTTTCACTAAGGGTGAGAATCATAGTTGTTATCTTCCTGGCTAGAGAATAGAGAACATGACACAGAACTATAAAAAAAGTTCGTATTCTCATGAACTTTTAGGAGATTTTTAAAATGAATTTTCAAGGAATTTAAAAAATCTAATTGGTGTGTGTGTGTGTGTGTGTGTGTGTGTGTGTGTGTGTGTGTGTGTGTTATACCAAGTGGGGGAACAGGCCATGAACTAGTTTAAATTAGCCATTTTTTTTTTTGCCGCATAATATTCCCCCACACTCTGGCACACATGTTTTTGTAGGTGTCCCTTCCCTGGTAGAAATAGATGTTGTGTCCTTGGTGCGGTTGGAGAGTGTAGGGGAGCATCGAGTTGTTTCCTGGTGGGGGGTGACAGTGGTCAGTGGTGCAGAGCTGTCCTGTTAACACTGGGCAGTATGAACAGATGAAGCCAAGAGCCCTCGACAGGCCCTTTGTGCATGACGCTGGGTGACCCAGCAGCCCAGGGGAGACTGGGAAGAGGCATCAGACGAGTGAGTGGCTTTTGTGGAACATAAAGTGACATCATATGAGACTGACACCCAAGAACAGTAGAGACAAGGGCCGGGAATATTGCTCCCTAGTCGGCAGCCTGCCTCAAGAGCGGGGGGAGAAGGCGGCTGGGATAGAGAAGGGGTCACTGCCTCAGTGATGGTTGGAGGGCTCGCTCCGGAGGGGAGATGTGGCTGAAAGTAGATAAAGGACCAAACATGATGGCCTCTCAGTATCTGCATTGCAAAACATGATGCCCCCAAGTAGAGAGAGAGTGTGGGGCAAACTCTCTGCCATAGAGGCAGGGGGAGGGTTGGGATGGGGGGGATACTGGGGACATAGGTGGTGGGAAATGTGCACTGGTGGGGGGATGGGTGTTCAATCTTTGACTGAAACTCAAACATGAAAGCTTTGTCACTGTATCTCATGGTGATTTGATAAAAAAAAAAGAGCAAGTACAAATAGACAATCTTAGTGTCATTCACCACTTTTATGGATTCCGTGCTCATGGGCATGGATGGCACTGTCATTTACGCATGTAGAGATCATCCAGGAAGGAAGATTCAACTGAGAAGAGAGAAAGTGCCAGGTCTAGGTCAGTGCCGAGTCCCCTGAGGTGTCCCGAGTCAGTGATTTACATGAATCTGCAGCTCTGTGGTCACGACAGTGAGTCCCGTTGGTCCAGCCCTTGTGGTCTCAGAAGAGAGGATCAGGCATCTTGTTCTTGGGTGTGTAGTACTTGGGCATGGCGTTTTAAACGATCACCATTGAGACAAAACAAGTTTTAGTCTTCTTAGCAGGGAGCAGAGCGAGGTGTCCCTGGAATGGATGTCACTATCATGGGGGGTGGGGTTGCTGGTTTTTGGTTTCATTATAAGAAAGGCAAACTATTTGCATAAACAGATAAGCAATGCAAATTTCAGAAAGAGCAATCATGAACCAATGATGATAACATAATTTATGACAATTGTTGTAATTAATGGAGATGATTTACTGGGATCATATGATCAGATGTTAATAATATTCAGAGTTTTTATACAGTGAATTATGATGATAATAATGACATTATAATTAAGGATTGTTATGAGTGAATACATGAGATGCTTTTTATTTTATTTAAAAGATGTGAATCATGCACCAATGAAGATAATACAAATAATATCTCTTTACATATTTGGTTTTTGGGTCACACCCAAAAGTAGTCATACACATTTATTCATTTCTAATGAAATTTTATAATTGATTTGCAATATTTCAATGTACACCTCGATGCTTATATAGGTTTCACCCACCCACGAGCTCTAGTGCCATTTCCATGGTTGGGTTCACCCTCCACCTTCCCCTCCCACCCCCTACCTCGTTCCCTACGGAAACTGTCAAACTGTTTATAATTCAGGAGATACTTTTTGGTGGGACTACATGTGGCAGTGCTCAGGGCTTACTCATGGCTCCGTGGTCTGGGATTGCTCCTGGCGGGGTTCGGGGACCACATGGAGAGCTGAGGGTCAAACCCAGGTCACACGTGTGCACGGTGTGTGCCTTTCCCACGATACTGTCTCTCCAGTCCCATTTTTTATTTTTTAGGGACTCTCCAAAATATTGTTCACAGAGGCTACATTAGGATGTCTCCTTTTAAAAATAACATTGCTTCACGTGACTGTACGTATTTCTGTTTCGGATTGTGTTGGGCAGTACCTGGCCTAGCTCGGGGCTCACTCCTGCCTGGACTCAGGGCTCACTCAGGATGAGTCTTTGGGAACTTGGGGGCTTCCGTAGATCGAACCTGGTTCGGCTGCACACAAGGCAAGCCACTCACACTGTACTCGCACTCCAGCCTGCATTCACTTAAAAAATTCAAGATAACGTGAGTTTCCACGACTGTATCATCAAATCTCTAGTCCTGTCCAAGTAAATGTTACAAGGTGACAAACACCACTGAGTGGACAGGATCCCTCCACCGCCGTGCGTGGACAGTCCACCTACCCTTGAGGACCACCGTTCTGTGCTCATACAAATGAGACCGTCTTATATCTGTCTTTTTTCTCTGACTTATCTCACTTAGCAGGCTCCCTTCCCTCCAATTTCATCTAGGTTGTCACAAATGGCAATGTTCCCTTTTTAAAGGCTGAGTAGTATTCCATTTTGCATTTATACCTTATTTTCTTGAACCATTTTATCTATTGCTGGATATGTGAGTTGTTTCATATTTTTGACTATAGCTCATTGTGGTTTTGATTGTATTTTTAACATTATATGCTGAACATTTTTACATGTGCCTATGGGCCATCTGTGTCTTTCTTAGAGAAGATAGTTCTTTTAAAAAAAATTTTATTGAATCACTGTGCGATAGTTACAATCTTTCATGTTTGGGTTACAATCACACAATGATCAAACACCCATCCGTCCACGAGTGCACATTCCCCACCACCAATATCCCCGGTATACACCCCCCTTTCCCACCCTCCCCCTGCCTCCATGGCAGACAATATTCCCCATACTCTCTCTCTACTTCTGGGCATTTCGCTTGCAACACAGACACTGTGTTGGTCCACTATCTACTTTCGGCACACATCTCCCATCCCGACTGGTTCCTCCAGCCATCATTTTCTTAGTGATCCCTTGATACTGGTTTCTCCCGTCCACTGCCTTTATCTCTCATCACCATTATAGTTTTTAGGTAGGTTCATTGTTCCTTGCCAGTTCATTTTCTTTAGTTATTACTCTTCCACCTATGATTGGTGCTATCTGGTCATCATATTTCACTTCATTTTTAAATTTTATTTTGTATAATCACCTCAAAGACCATCTTTTTTTCCTCAAAAGACACAAACTCATCTTTATAATGGCAGAGTAGTATTCCATTGAATATATATACACAAATATATATACTTTTATGTATATATACTACTATTCTTTTATCCATTCTTGTATCACAATAGATGGTAAATTGATACCCTGCTTTGGTTATTATTCATAATGCCACTATGGCATCGCTGGATGATATTTATCATATGGCAAATAACATTTTTTTTTTAAAAAAAGGAACCATCCAAGCCTTTTTCCATCTAGGCGGCCCCAGATAAAATTCCCACCAATCATGCACCAGTTTTCCTGCCCACATCACTGTCAACATTGGTTGTTTCCAGTAGGTTGTCAGCTATGTTAGTTATAACATCCCCATGATATGAGGCTCTCATGACTGTGAGGCGAGACCGCATTGTGGATTTGATTTGATAATAGGTGATACTCAGCAGTTTTCATGCTAGAGGAGAAGATATTAAATATTCTTGTCTTAGATTCTGGGTGTCCATTCAGATCGATAAGCTGTTGTAGGGGAGGAGTATATTTATAGAGAGACCAGTTGGGCAAAAGTGTGTGAGACAGGGGCCAAGGGCCGATGGGGGCCACGAGCTGGGAACCAAGTAGCATCGTTGCTCCTAGACACAGTTGTTGACAGGTAAAGACAGGTACTTCGGGGGCTGTAATCCTTCGGTGGGGGTCACAGTGTTGTGACCTGTATTTTGAAGAGGTGTGAATTATACCCTGAAACATAGAGTCATATAAACCAATGTTACCTTTAAAAAAGAGAGAGAGCTAAAGGAAAGAAAGAGAACTGTAGATCCCTCAGATTTTAGCTTAAAATACGCTCAAAATTTGCATGAAGAAAGTCTTTAGGAAAATGGATAGGTAGTTAATTTGTTTCATGCCTAATTATTTACATGAATAAATAAATGACCATTAGACATCAAAATCAGAAAAATTTGTGCATCACTGATGAGACTATGCCATAATACAAAGATTTACATTTATCCAATTTTACGCAACTGAGGTCCATTAAAAGCATTCACTGAGCTGTTAAATTTATGAATAGGGATTTTGTAGACAGATATTTATGGTACCTAATGGTTCTTATCTCATTGGTGTTCATCGTATTATTTAAAATAAGAATGAAATAAGTTAATAAGTAAGGAAGACCATTCTTGGGCAATGATGAGCTTATGAAATGACCCAAGCTTATTATTAATGCTGTAAGTCTAACTCCCATTAAAATATGACTAACCAGAAGCTTTTTCTTTCTTTAGAGTCTGCATTTCACACGGCGAAGCGGACACACCACGCCGGCTTTATCATTCTCTAGGTGTTAAGGATCATGGCTCTCACAAACTCTGGGTAAGGAGAGAAGAGATTGATGAAGGTAATAGTTCCAGTTTATGTGCTGGGGTTGGAAGGTTGGCTTATAGGGGTTGCTTGTAATTTTCAAGGTAATAGATGGATATATTAATAAATGAAAACAAATAACACCCACATAGGCCACCTACGAATGGGTATTTTATCTACTATCACGCACTGTGGGCTGCCATCTTGGAGTCTGGCTCCCGTATTATGGTCTCTTAACATGGACACGTTAGTTAGAGGAAGGTAATTAGGGACAAAGTAGAAATCTGGCGTTGATGTTAAGCACAGAGGTGATTGTACGTGTAATGCTGAGTTTCCTTACGAAAAGGTGCAGTCCTGAAGATTCCAGCTTAGCGACACTCAAGGATACCGTTTCTAACTTTTTGCATTTCCATATACACATGTCTAGTCAGTTATCTGTAACGTGAAGTAAGTGCTAGAGGGAGACAGAAATGCGAATCAATGGTGTGATTAAGTAAACTGAAGGATGCCAGTCTGAACCAATGATGAGTGTTTGGGGTCCCTGAACCAATGGTTCTGATTAAACCCTTAACTCTGAGGTCAGATAAGTAGCCAATGGCTACACAGGTTGATTCTAGCTTTCTGCATTTACATATGTACAGGTGTATCCAGTTATCTGTAATGTAAGTAAGTGCAGCAAGCTAGAAAGAGGGAGAGAAATGTGAATCTGAAGTGTGACTAAATGGCAATCTGAACCAATGATGAGTGTTTGGGGTCCCTGAATCAATGACTCTGATTAAAACCTTAACTCTGAGGTCAGATAAGCAGCCAATGGCTACGTGGCAAACATTCATAATATTCAGGATTTTGTTCTTACGCCGTTAAGGTTTAATACAGTCAGAAGATTACCAAGTACATAAAGACCAAGGCAAGGAGAGAGCCAGGTGTGGTCTAATGATTAGAGAATGTGTTGATTATTATTCAGCTATTTCTGAAGCACTTTGTTCCAACATAAATTGGTTTCTGTTTGTTTGTTTTTGGGTCGCGCCCAGTGGCACTGAGGGATCACCCCTGGTGGGGTTCGGGAAACTCTCTGTGGCGCTACAGAGTGAACCCGGCCGACTGCGCGCAAGGCAAGTGCCCTACCGTCCTACTGTTGCTCAGGCCCGACATAAGTTGATTTTAAGCGATGCCCGTGTGGGAAAGGAGTGTATAAGCAGCAAGAAACTGTCGGTGTTCTGCATTGTTTGGGGGGTTCTGGAGAGAGACGGGGAATATTAGAGTGGGGAGGGAAAAGACAGTCACCAGATGGTCTTTTTCATACGTGGACTATTAAGAAACATGCAAACCATATAGTCGTTCCCAAGGTAGTTGTGAAAGTGAAAAGTATCTTGAGACTTCGGTGATGTCCTCTGGGGGGCAACATTCCCCGTGGTTGGAAGCACTGGGGTACACCACGGCCCAGTAAGGACCATGTATTTTGAAAAAAATATGAATCTCTCTCCTCTCTCAGTGATGCTTAACTGGGGGGAGGGCGGGAAGAACTCGTCTCTTCCCACTGTGGATCCAGTTCATCTACGTAGTTGCATTTAGTGGCATAGCAGTTTGGGTTCTTGGTAGGTTGATATTATTGTTTTTCTCTATAAAAAACACTTGTCCTGAGCCAAGAGAGATAGTCCAGAGGAGATGACACTTTCCCGGCATCCCCGTGGCCCTATGTCCAATCCCCTGCACCATATGTAGTCCCCCAAACACAGCCAAGGGCCACCCCTGGGCTCAAAGCGAGGAATAACCCTTAAGCATCACCAGGTGTGGGTCCCAAACCACAGCAAACCTCCCACAAAAACGACAAAAACCACAGCCGTTCTAATTAATCAGCTGTGACTATACAGACAAATTAATAACTAATGCATAGATAAATCATTGCATAAAGTATAGCCTTTTAATGATTGTGAAAATGTGCCATGAAAAATAAATCTATTCCGTCCTATGCAAGTGACCCCCATTGTTAGGACTTGGGTGTGTGTTGTTGGTGGAGAGTTAGAGAGAGCCTTGTGATTATCAGGTCACTTCTTACTCTTGTGTGGGGTCGTAGCTGAAGCATTAAATAACAGGAGGCCACAGGCCCCTGAAGCATTCAGGCTTTCTCTTTAACCTAGTACAGGACTAGTGACACTCTTGAAAATGTTAGATGCAGATTTATTTGTCTTATTTTTTAAAAGAAATAAAATTGATTCACCATTGATTAATAAGGCCAGAGCTGGGAGCAGCAAAGCTTTAAGTCTGTGTAGATCTCCGAGCCCAGCAGTTACACAGTTACACACACTTTACAGTCTTTTTTCCCTTGTTTTTATTTATATATATATATTTTTGCGGGGGGTGGGGGTGCCACCACTTGGCTCTGCACTCAGGAATCACTCCTGGGGATGCTCAGGGGACCACGTTGGGTGCCAGGGGTCCAACCCTGCTTGTCCATGTGCAAGGCAAATGCCCTATTGGCTGTTAGACTCTTGGTTCAGTCTGATTCTCCTCTATCCATGGATGCACCCTTATATGTCTTAAATGTATGCGCGGATAAAAGTTTCAGCTGTTGTTTTTGTGCGTAGAAGGTGTTCAGACAATCTGAGTAGTCGCCAAAGTTCTTGATTGCGGGGATTTGTTCATGGGATTTTATTAGCTCAGAGAAATAAAGGGCACGTACACAAGGAAAATTTCAAAGCACCCTGCCTTGCCCATTGATTGGATTGTATTATGAACCAAACCAAAATGAGCCTACTCCAATTCAACTCAAATGAGACTGTCAAATGAGATTCAACTGAGCTCAATGCAAAAGAAAATATGACGGGGCCAGAGAGACAGAGGACAGTGGTAAGGCACTTGCCTTGCATGTGGCTGACGCGGGTTTGATCTCTGGCATCCCATTCGGTTCCCGAGCACTGCCAGGAGTGATCCCCGAGCAGTCAGGAACGGCTGGGTGTGTTTTGGTTTGGTTTCCCAAAAGGAAACCCAAAAATATTATGGAGAGTATATCTATTATCTTATATTTTATTATTCTTTTACCTCATTTTTGCATCAAAGCAAATTTAATTTTGCTCTTAAGACGAAGACAGGTATTCTGGGCGTTCTTGGTACTAAAGCAGATGGTGGGCTCAGATCCTTTTGTTCCATATTTCATTTTATTTATTTGTTTTATTTTGGCTTTTTGGGTCACACCCTGAGATGCTCAGGGGTTACTCCTGGCTCTGCACTCAGGAATCACTCCTGGTCGTGCTTGGGGGATCAAATGGGATGCCAGTAATCGAACCCAGGTCGGCCTCGTGGAAGACAAATGCTGTACCCACTGTATTATTGCTCTGGCCCCCTGTACCATATTTTAAAGGTGGCATAGTAATTTAACAATAGCAAAGCACGGGTACATGAGAAGAAAATGTTTATTTCAAGTTCCGGAGTGACAGTTCAGCAGTCGCATACCCAGACTTGGTTCCTGTGTGGCCCTCCGAGCCCCACCAGGAGTGATCCTTGAGAGTAGAGCCAGGAATCAGCTCTGAGCATTGCTGGGGGGGGAGCCAAAAACCTTATCTCCCAAAACCAAAGCAAAATAAGATTTCAAGAGTCAAGAGAGTTAATTAATCTGTGTGTGACATTGAGATTCATCTACTGATCTTAATTTCAAGACTGTCATCGTTGGGATTTGGAGATCTTTGTGTATTGATTTATGAGCAATAGCACGGCGGGTAGGGCATTTGCCTTGCACGTGGCTGACCCGGGTTCGATTCCTTCTTCCCTCTCAGAGAGCCCGCAAGCTACTGAGAGTATCCCGCCTGCATGGCAGAGCCTGGCAAGCTCCCCGTGGCGTATTCGATATGCCAAAAACAGTAACAACAAGTCTCACCATGGAGACGTTACTGGTGCCTGCTCGAGCAAATCGCTGAACAATGGGACGACAGTGCTACAGTGTACATTGATTTAGCTGTTAGTGAATCTGTGACTGAATCCGTCACCACTGCTGCCAGTGGCTAAAGAGGGGTAGTGCCAAGTGAGGTCCCTGCTGCGTTTCCTGCGGTGTCCAAGGATGGCACTGGGGTTCGGCCTTGAGCTCTGAGAGTCTAGGAAACAGACGCTGCGTGTGAGGAGCTTCTGTGAGGAAGAGCGAGGGGCAGGTGTTGTCAGACTCCCTCCAACTCTGGGTTGCGGGGCGCCTGGAGACCCTGGGTAGACTTGTAAGTTGATCTCTCTGTGAATGAGTGGATAGAATATGCAGGTGGAGGGAGACAGGAGCACCTTGCCTGAGTCATCTAGGGGTCCGTAGAATGAAGCCAGGACTTGGACCGAGAGCTTGGAGCTGCTGAGTTCCACTGAAATAACTTGGTGTCTTCTGTTGTGGTTGTGGCATGGTAGCGCGTCCCTATTGTCTATAGTTTTCTGATACTGTGTTTTTCTGTTTGCTGTATTATGATAATACTGGGAGTTTTTCTGTTTCTGTTCGCTTAAAATGGTTTTTAAGCAACTGACATAACATTTGGCAGATTTCACCAATGAACCAATAATGCCCTGACGCTTCTATCTGGGGGATATTAATTATTTATTCCATTTCTTTTTAGATAGATCTTACTCTCTTTTCCTCTATGAATCTTGGCAAATCATGTGTATTTTTTAAATTGATTCACAGTGAAATACACAGTTACAGAGTTGTTCCTGATTGAGTTTCAGTCATATAGTGTGGATCCCCCCCCCCCCCCGTTACCAGCCACATTTCCTGCCATCAGTGTCCCTAGATTCCCTCCTGCCCATCCCCCCTCCGCCCTGCCCCTGCAGCCTGCCTCTGTGGCTTACCTTCTCTCTCTCCCTCTCCCTCTCCATCTCTCTCTCTCTCCCCCCTCTCTCTCTCCCTCTCTCTCTCCATCTCTCTCTCTCCCTCTCTCTCTCCATCTCTCTCTCTCCATCTCTCTCTCTCTCCATCTCTCTCCCTCCATCTCTCTCTCTCCATCTCTCTCCATCTCTCTCTCCATCTCTCTCTCCATCTCTCTCTCCATCTCTCTCTCTCTCTCTCTATCTCTCTCTCCATCTCTCTCTCTCGCCATCTCTCTCTCCATCTCTCTCTCTCCTCTCTCCCTCCTTCTTTCTCACTCACATTTTCATCTAGGCACTGTGGTTTGCAGTTCTGTTACTGGAAGGTCGCCGTGTGCATCCCTTGACCTCCTTTCATCACGGTTCTTGTCCAGAATGATCATTTCCAACTACCATGGTCATAGTGGTCCCTTCTCTGTCCTCACTGAAACCTCCTAGAACACTGCCAGGGGTCTCCCACATGAACAATTTTAAAGAAAAACATATTGATTTCCTTCATTGATTTTTCAAAAATATTCTACTTTTATTTTCATTATTTTCTTCTCTTTACTTTGGAATGAATTTATTTTTTTTTCTCATTTCCCCAGTAGAAACTTAGATGACTAGTTTTTAGGTCTTTATTAAAAAATACATATTTAAGCTGCCAACCATGATGTTTTCATAGTATATATATATAGATGATTACAATCAGCAGTCTAATTAGCATACCCGTGTAATTAGCATACCCATCTAATTAGCATATGCATCTCCAGACATCCTTGCCCTTTGTCTTGTCACTTGTTCTTGTGACAGAGTGGCTGAAATTTAGTTTCTAAATAGAAATCACATCTCTAGTGTATAATGTTATTAACCATTGCCCAGGTTTCTAGAACGCTCACCCCAGAAACCCACAGTATTCAATTCTTTGCCAGCATCTCCCTACTTTCTCCTCCTCATTTTTTTTTGGTAACTGCTGCAATATTGCTTTTGTGTATTTGAGTTTTCCCATAATCTCCGTCACGGATTGCCAGCAATAGGGCATCTCTGAGGTCCAGCTTCACAGCTCTCCAAATGCCAAAGTCCAGTGCCATCTGCCACCAGGAAGCCCATGTGCCCATCCCACAGACTCCCCTTTCCCCCCACGAACACCAGCGTCTGCCAAGTCCAGTTGTCAGTGTTCTTGATCCCTGCCAGTCATGTGCCCTAGTTATCCCTAGACCCAGATTAATGAGTATCATTTTATAAGACTATAGGTTTTCCATTGTCTAGGTTTTCATTTCTGATGTTTAAGAAAAGAATATGAGGGGCTGGAGTGATAGCACAGCGAGTAGGATGTTTGCCTTGCATGTGGCCGATCCGGGTTCAATTCCCAGCATCCCATATGGTCCCCTGAGCACCGCCAGTGTGGAAGTCGTTGTGGAAGTCTCGTTCTGTTCAGCAGGGAGAAGCCTTCGTGGGGCTGAGAAGGGGACGCAGCCAAATGAACAGACGCAGAGCTCAGAGGAGGGAGAAAAGGCGTTTATTCTATGGCAGTTACAGTATTTATACCTCCATGCTGGGAGGAGGTGGCATAGTATGCATGCCGGGGCCCCAATAATAATGCAGGGTGTGGCATGAGCCAAGAGTAACCCCTGTGCATCACCAGGTGTGATCCAAAAAGCAAAAAAAGAGAAAAGGACATATTCTTAGCTCAGTTCCACATTTGATAAGGTGCATGAAGACTGCTTATAGGAGGACATATAAATGTAATAGACATATAAATGTAACAGACATAGAAATCAAACACAGTAATCACTGAGAATAACAATAGGGTTTAGAGGTAATCTACCCTGTAAAAGTTACAGCCAGCCAAGTAATCCTTTATTTTGTTGAAACTTTTAAAATATACTTTGGCAGTCAACCCCTGGTATAGTAATTTACATTTGAAGAGGCATGATACTTTCCTTCTAAAATAGTCACAGTTGTTGTAAATCCATGGTATTTCAATAAAGAACAGTTGGAATGTAAGGTACATTTGAGTGTTTTCATTTTTATTTTAGAAGGTTCAATCAGTCATGACTATCAGAATTTGTAAATTAAGTTTAGGACTAATTAAGATGGATTAAAATTTGTTATGGTGTAATTGATTTCTAGCTGGTAACACATATATTTTTATAAAGATTAATTCTGAATTTTCCTCCACAGAGAGGCCAGCAGAAGTTTATTTCCTAAGGGCCAGAATCTTCGCGAGAAATGCTGTGTTTAAAGAACACAAAGAAAATGTAAGTAAGCTGTCAAACTTCCTCAGTCAGGTCCCCGGGCAGAAATGGTCTCGGGGTATTTCAGAAGAATCAGTGTCTGTGGTAGAAGAAAGCTCCCTTGCACGTGCTCCAGTGATGGGAATATGTGAAGAATCACAAACAATGGTTAGAAGCAAAACAAAAACGAAAAACATGTTGAATCTGATTGGCACAGTTGACTTGATTCATAAGCTAGAGTCACCCCTTTCATTTCCGAATGAGCTAACACTATGATTTACTTTCTGTTACGAGAGCTTAAGCATCTCCATGGCAGTATCGCACTGATAATGGTTTGTGTGCCCACACCAGGAACCTGAAGGCATGGGGTCTGCGCCTGGCTTAAAGATGGCTGAGGGCGGTTCATTAAACCGTGTGTGAAAAGGGAGTAAAGAAAATCACCGTGGGAGGCCCCTGGTGAAGACAGATCAGGTATGTAGCCCGGAAGAGAACTGATTTTACATGTCTTCTGCGGCCCATCTTAAAAGGAGCATCAGTCTGTTTGCTCCCTGGGGGGAGAGCCGCTAACGGGAAGGTCGCATTTCCAGAACCTTAGGATGATGTTGCGGGCTCATGTTAGATGACTTGGTGAAATCTCGGAAGCTGAAGGCGCTGGACCAGTGATGAGTACCATGGGGTATCTGAAACAGGAGTTTTGATTAAACCCATATTCAACTCTGAGGTCCAATTGGAGAGGCGTGTTGGCGACTCCCTGGGTGGGAAATCAGCCGTGTGCGTGGGGCTGGGGGCCGTGGGGAGGACTGCATTTCCAACTCGGAAAGGAACGAAAAGGGTCAATGCATGGAAAAATAGAGGACTTGCATTGATAATGAAAAAAATGGAATGAAACCCTGGTTATTGCTCAAAGATAATTGAGTCTGACTCTCAATAAATGAATAGTCAATTTGACTGCTCCGGACGGGAACACAGGCTCATCTGCACGGTGCAGTCTGGAGTGTTTTGTTCGGGGTTGGTGGTGGGCTTTGAACTGATTGTTGTATTAGAGAAATGAAAACACATTTTCCCATATAAATTAGTTTGCAAAATAACCATCTAATTGGAATCCAAGCAGAAACCCAGATGAGAATGCTTTATATGACAGTGATCATAATAAATCCAATTTTAAAACTTATTTTATTAAGACAGTAGAAAATAATCCGTATTATTCTTGACATTAAATAACCTAAGTAGTGTCCGTAATCAGTGACTATAGACACAGACAAAGTTAGTTCAGCGTTTTCGTCTCGCGGATCAGATCACAGAGACTGATGCATTGTTGAAAGAGAAATAAGGGGTAATTTTATATCTTTGTGTACTTTTTAAAAAATGAGCAACCCAGAGGCCAATTAGGAATACATGTTTTGATATAGAGAGACTGACTCACCTTGTTTTCCCGTGGTATTCTCGGCGAAAATAATAGAGTCTTTTATTTTTTGAAAGGTGCACCCGGAGCTTTCCAAGTCGTTGCAATTTGGTGCTGGAACTAGTGTTTATCCATTTTGAGTTTTCTTAGAAAAATGAGGACAGGCTATTAGTATTCCTGGAAAAATAAAATAAATCAGTAATTGAGTGAGTCCTTAAAGTACCTATAGTGGAGCGGCGATGGCTGCACCATTAAACCCTAGGAGCTGTGCCCAGTCCTGTGGAAACAGCGCTAAGGAAAGCGGATCGATCTGGTTACGCAGGCCCTTCCCTGGGTGGGTAGTAAGTCGAATCAGACGTCTCTAGTTGTTAGAGTTTTTGTTTTGTGTGGAGCCATGAATTTGTTGGTATTCATGTTATTTAATAGTAACATTTAAGTTAGTAAACACTAGTGTCAGAAAAATGATGTGACTATGAGCTGAAGTGGGCTTATGACTAATCAAGTCCTCTTGACACATTTCAGTTTTGAAAAGCTAATTCTGTGTTCATTGTTTGGAAAAGTAGTTTTTTTTTTTTATAGAATAAACACCACACAGTTGATTTAATCATTCTTTAATTGCCAAGCCTTGGGCCGTTACTTTGGGGACTGAGCCGCGTACAGCCTGATGTAACTAGGCGCCATCAGTGATGTTCTAGGCTTACACGGGCATTATTGATGGGACCCCACTAATGATTTCAATTAAATAAATGCTTAAATAATACATGAAATGAAGGAATGCCAATTATGAGCCACGAGTGGAATGATTCATGAATTAAAATGTGTGATTAATTCAGCGCGGTCCAATTAAGACCGTTGCTCCAGTGAGCGAGGCATTTTGCTAATTTTCAGAGCAGACTACCTGTGGGGTTTCATATTTGTTTCTACATTCCTTGGGGGATAATGATCTGAGGGGTTAACTCTTTGAGGCGGGAGTACTTTCAAAGATGGCAGATGGTAGCGTGGTCAATGCTGGCTTACGTTGTGAGGTTTTTAGTTGTTGGCTAGCCCAGCTTGTAACTCTACAGAAAATATAATGAAAAGGGTATAGGTTGGGCCCCAGTTATGAGAAGGGATTGCTTTGAAGCCAGAGCATGGGTCACTGACTGCAAAACACAGGTTTCTTGTGCACAGTAATCAGGTCTGTTGGCTTTAGATGATCATGGTCAATTAAATAATGTTGCTTATATTGATGACTTTTTGTCCTTAGTTTTGTCTCATTAAAGGTAACATTGTATCCATGTTATTTATAAATCCCTGAGTGAATGACTCAATATATCATCATCATCATCATCATCATCATCATCATCATCATCATCATCATCCCATTGATCGTCGATTTTCTTGAGCAGTCTCAGTACCGTTGCCATTCGTCCTAGCCCTGAGATTTTAGCAGCCTCTTTTTACTTGTCCTTCTCAATGGTGCCTCATTGGAGGCTCTTTCAGGGTCAGGGGAATGAGACCCATCGTTGTTATTGGTTTTGGCATATGAATACGCCACCGGGAGCTTGTCAGTCTCTCCCATGGGGGCAGAAAACTCGGTAGCTTCCCGGGTTCTCCAAAGGGGAGAATTTAGGCTATAAGATGTCTAGATAAGATAAGAATTAGTCTACAAGACTCAATATAAGAGAGCTTAAGTGAAAGAAGAAGTAGAAAGTCATGCCTGGATTAGTGGTGAATATTGGTGGAGGTATCTGAGTCAATACCTTTGCCCAGTAACTGTGAGGTCCATTAGGGAAAGAAAATTCCTCCATGTTCTCTCTCATGGAGGGTTCCTAGAAGTTTAGGGAAACTTGTCCCCGGGTATTTGTCGTTCACTTCTAAGGACTGGTACAATTCAGGTGCATCAGGGTATCTGCAAACGAAACAATATGTACATAAATGACAAGATCTACTCATGGACAAATAGCATGTAATAAAATATTATATGAAAATAACTCCACACTGAAATTAGTAGGTCAGCATCTTTTACATGTTGCATGTGAGTATCCACAGTTAACAGATCGTGTTTTGAGTAGCTTATAATTTGCTTTTTTCCTTTTAATTATGTAAGGGAAAGTTTTGTGTCAGTTACAACACATTAAATAACCATGCATTAAGTAGGTGTTTATGCAGATTTTTTTTGTAGCTCCTAAGAAATTATGCTCTTAGGCTAGATTCTTAGACTTGAACGAAGCTCCCTTGATTCTTTATAACTTCAAGCTCAGTACAAGTGTAATATAAAATCATGTTTTTGATCTGAGGTTTATTGTGATGCCACTCTGAGTAGATGCATTAAGAAATGTAAATCTAAATTTAGTGTAAATCTGCTCTGTACTCCCCAGAGCGTCTGCAAGCAGCTCCTTTAATCATTCAATCAAAAATTGCTTTCTGAGCACAGAGCATAACAACTAAGATAAGTAAGTCCCTTCCTTTACATTTTTGGATAGTTTGCTGTGGCATGTTTGCTGAAGAAGTTTGAAGTAATCATTGTTTACATACATGGTATAAAATACTCTTTATGTTAAGTAGGAGTCAGTCATAGGAACATGGCATAAACCAAAATTGATTGAAATTGACACAACTGTAGTATTTTAAAAGCAGCTTCACTATATGATTCTCTAAGCAGTTAATTATTATTATTTTTATATTATTTAAAATAGCTAATTCATTTTATTTTATTTTATTTTGCTTTTTGGGGGCAATGCACAGAGGTTACTTATGGCTCATGCACTCAGGAATTACTCCTGACAGTGCTCGAGGGACCATATGGGGTGTTGGGAATTGAACCCGGGTCTGCCGCGTACAAGGCAAGTGCCCTACCCGCTGTGCTATTGTTCCAGCCCCAGCACTTAAATATTATTATTTATTGTCTACCGTAGTTGGTTTAAGCACTCCCATTTGGGTGGAATTGCTAGAAACCGCTTGGGGCAGGTCAAAGGTGACTAAAGATGGTGGTTTAATGATTTTTCAGTTAAACCATCGTGTAGATAAATTAATGGAGCTTCAGAGGAAAAAGGGTTATTGCCGCATTCCCCCATAAGCCCTTTACATGAGAATGGTGTTCGTTAGCTTTACAGGTCAAGAATTTTAACCTCAACGATCTTGTTTGGGGACTTTTTTTTTTTTTTAATTGTACAATCAGTAAATCATTGAAAAATAGAAAACCTGAATTTCCCAGCATGGACCAGTGATGAGTGTCATGGGGTTTCTGAAACAGGAATTTTGATTAAACCCATCTGCAACTCTGAGGTCCATTACAATGAGAAATGCATTATTGCCTCGGTGGGGACTGAGCCGCAGCACCTTAGTCTTGGGCTTCTGTGGTTTGGGGAACGAATCACGTTGTTATAATGCAATTAGCCCACGAAGAACGTGGGGTGTCGGTGCCTAAGGAGTGAGAGGTGTCTGTAGTATTCTCTGTCACTTTTAGAGCATGTAGGTAAACATGGATTATGAGAAAAATAATTCGGGGATTCTGAGTCCCAACAAATTAGGTAATTAAGTGCCAATCAATTAGTCAAGGCTCTTATCATATGGGTACAGAACATATGGCCGTCGGTACATAAGAGGCAAAGACTTTGTTTTGTGTTGAGGCAGATTGCCAACTGATCATTCTATTAGGACCAGGAAAGACATTTGCATAAATAGTTGATTGAATAACTATGTAGTTGAGAGGGAGAGCATGGAGCAATGATGAGACCATTTGACACAACCACATTTATGATTAGTGCAATATTTTATGCAGTTTTATTTATGCAAACATTAAAGTAGCCAGTTGCTGTCCTCGTGGGAAATCCCAGAGAGACAAAGGCAGACATTACTCAGACTCCTGACCCAGCACACGTGTGCTCCCGCTCGGCAAAGTAGCGCTGGATGTGGGCACAGTCGTACACTTCACCTCAATACTATCTTAGAAAATTCTGCCAGAACACACCGATCGCCAGCAAACGTTGCGACTCCTCATGTCTTAAGCAACGTCTGTCTTTGGGACCCAGGGCTTAGTCTTCTCCCAGGCTGCCTCCGGACACTTGGAAAGAGCAATATTTTCCCTCTGCTTCAATGGCTTAAACTTCTGGGAATTCTTTTAGAAAAAGGAAAGAAAGGTGTGATTATCCCGTGAGTGAGAGGTCTATTAGTGAGTGAGTTAAGACATATACTACACGTAATATAATCCAACATAATCCACACAACTCAAGTTCAGCGGAGAAGAAAATTTTGACTTTTAGCGATGGGCAGCAATTACAGAGAGGTACCTCCAATACTTCTACTTATTTTTTGTGTTCCCCGATCGATCCAGTGGTGTGCACTTGAGTATTTAAAATAATTACACAACGTATAAACTTAATAAAGACAAAATAGATATGTTTCTTTCCAAATTTGTGACGAGGCTACCAAGCAAGGCTGATTTTTATTTGATTTTTGATGTATCAAAGTTTAAGATTGCTCAATGTAAATGCATTTGCTTTTGGCTCTTCAGAATGAACATTTTCAAAGGAATAGCTGATCTTTGAAAAAGACAAGAAAGATCACTGTAAGTAACACTCAAAATTCATGTTCTAGGGACTTGGTGTTGGGATTTTACCTAGAGGTTTATTGGGAATAAATGGTTGTGTACATAGTTAATTCAAAAGTGGCCATCTATTATTGACTAGGGGTGGAAATGTGTTATGAATTTGGAATTAAAATTTATCCATTTAATTATGACTGACTTAATTAGAACAAAAAGATAAAAGATATTTCAGGCATTTTCAGAACATTCTAATATTAATTTTTTTTGCATAGTAGGCTAAAGCCTTTCTTTTGTATACAGATTTGTTAACCCATGAGGGACAGAACATAAGGAAGTAGAAACATTTGCATTTTTTCAGTTGTGGCATAAAATTTAGTGCATTTTAACCTCTTTACAATGTGGGTGTTAAATGAAAGAGACAAAGTATGGTCTAGAGGTTATTAATTCTTATCTGAAGACGCTGGAGGCTCTTAACCAAGGACTAAGGCATCTTTCATAGGCTACTCACAAATCTCGCTTTATTTTCCTAATTTATGGACATCGATTGCATTATTATTAGTGAATCAATGAATAAACCGAGAACATTATGTTAAGTGAAGACACAGAATACTGTCTGGATCAATAATAACGAGGCCTGGGGCACCAGAATAAAATACCTCGATTAAACTCAGCCTGTAACTCTGAGGGGCATTTCGTCTAGGGGATTTATTTGTAGAGGAAGTTAGAAATAGTTAAAGATTGTATCTTGGGTCTTCCTGTTGTTCATGAATATGGATTGCGTGATTAGTGGTAAATCAATGCATGAATAAAATATAAACAGAAGAAGGCTACCAAGTATCAAATTATTAAAGGGACTAATGAACTAAAGACATATTAGTACATTTCTGAAAATGTGAGTTAAAAAATAAACCAAGACTGTTCCTTCTTTACAAGCATATGAACAGAAATACCAATATTGCTATAGTTAGTGGTGTGTTTCTTTTTGCTTATTTCACTTAGTTAGTTTTGCTATTATTCTTTTTAAAAGGGATACAAACATAGACTGCTTTGCCATAATTACTTCATAAAATATATTCAGTAATAGTATGATAAATAATAGTAAACACTTGAGTATAGCTTATTTTAATGAGAATAAGTTAATGTATCCAATAATAAAAAATAAAATAGAGGGGTCAGAGAGATATCCACCCATAGTGGATGGAGCACTCTCCTTACATGTGGCTGACCCAGGTTCAATCCCTGGCACCCATATGATCCCTCAAGCCCATTAGGAGTGATCCCTGAGCACAGAGCCAAGAGTCAGCCCTGAACACATTGGGATGTGGCCCCCAAGCAACCAAACAAAAAATAGAAATCCCTGGTTACCTGTGGAATCATGGGAGAAGTCTAAGCATGAACTTTGGAAGTATAATTATAATAAAGAAGAACCCTCTTGTACTGACTGCTTTTTATTTATAAAGAAAACTACAAAAGAATTTTATTGATGGTTTTCATGAGTAATTAATGAATAATAGATGTCAGTGCCCCTCAACACTCTTTTTTCCACATGTGCTTTATCAAAGGACCATGATTGGCAAGTTGTCCTGCAGCTCCCTCTCCAGCTCAGCTCCCCTCCACCAGTGCTCCCGAGCCCCCCCACCCCCCGCTGGCCCGCCCTGCAGCTGCCCTCCTGATGGACGCCTTCCTCAGTCTGCTTGTCAAGTTGGGGTTTCTTGCTTTCAGCGTTCTTGGCTCTGTGGTTTGGGCTTTTGGCTCCATCATTCCCTGACTCCACCTTGTCCCTGATGCCTTGACCCGGCCCCCATTCTTCTCGGCTGCCTCTTCTCCCCTCTCCTCCACCCTTTGTTTCCTTCTCCTTCTCCTCCCTGTGTTACGGGGCCAAGGTTGTTCAGGACACTCTCTCCCCCTTTAAACGACTGCATTCCCTCACCCAGTTATGCTAAATGCCACTAATAAGTGATAGATCCCGTGTTTACCCTTCTTCCGTCGAGTTCCACGTGGCAGGTGTGGCCCGCAAACAAAAGCAGAAACCCACAAGTGCCAGTTTTCTGCATTGAGAACACTGGCCAGAGCGCAGGGAGATGGCTGAGGAGAGGTCGTGCTTGCGTGGGCTGGGTAAAGCCCTGAGTTCCACCCTCGACACAACAGAAAAAGAGGGACTTGAAAAATTACATGGCTTCTTTGATTTTTGGTATAGATATAAAGGTAGATATTAGTAGTTAGCCCTGTGTGGGGTCGTCGAGCGAAGGGTCTGCCTTGTAATAGCCCACTCTAAGCAGGGAGTAGATTGGCAGGTGACTGCAACACGCCAGCTGGACTGACTATGGAAATGTGACACGAACCAATCTTGAGATTGTTCATGAAGATATTTCTTTTAAAAAAATATAAATTTGCACTTAAAATTTTTTTTTTTTTCAAAATTCACCTCTTTCTCCCAGCTGTACACTGCCCGGAGGATTCGGTCACTGTGTTTGGACTCTTGAGGACCTTGGGCTGTTCCTTCTTGGGCAAGGAGCAATGTAAGAAAATTAAGTTTCTCTTCTATGTTCACTTGTTTATGGATTGTTGCTGAGTCCAGTGCAGCAAAAGACAATACCCATACCCTCCACCAAACAAGCAAGCAAACAAAGATACATCCCAAGGACACCAACTGTAGACCTGAAGGGTAAGTACCAGGTATTAAGAAGCAAAGGTCATTTTCATACAACTGAGATTCATTGATATATCAGGTAAAAATCATTTAATTAAATGCCAGAGCCATTTGTAGCCCATGTTATTTATGCTCCAGAACCAATGAAAGCATTTTCATATTGGTAGTGATCTTGATTGTTTAAATGAATTTCTTATAAGGAACACAGTGGTGCCGGAACACTTCTATAGCAGGCCGGGCACTTGCCTTGCACGTAGCTGACCTGGGTTTGATCTTGGCACCTCACATGGCCCCTTGGTTCTACCAGGAGTTATTCCTGAGTGCAGAGACAGGAGTAAACCCTCAGTATTACCGGTAGGACCCCAAAGCCACTCCCAAACCCCCAAAACAAAAGACTAATTTAGAGTCCATATTTTGGCTATGGGATAGCCCTGTGCTTTCATTTATACTTACTTATTTGAAACCTTTGTGACTTTTTTTTTCTTTTTTGGGTCACACCTGACTTTGCACAGGGGTTACTCCTGGTTTTGTACTCAGGAATTACTCCTGGCAGTGCTCAGGGAACCATATGGGATGCTGGGAATCGAACCTGGGTTGGCCACGTGCAAGGCAAACGCCCTCCCCGCTGTGCTATCGCTCCAGCCCCACCTTTGTGATTTTAATTGTTCACTAATCCCACGTTGAAAATTAAACCAATTAAATATGTGGTCCAATCATGGACCAGTTTCACTGATGGTGCTAACAGGAGATCAGCCTTACTCTGGCATCTATCGTCAAGGCTCTGAATTTCATGAATCAAAGCCCTTATTCTTGGGGCTGGAGCGATAGCACAGTGGGTAGGGTGTTTGCCTTGCACGCGCCGACCCGGGTTCAAATCCCAGCATCCCATATGGTCCCCTGAGCACCGCCAGTGGTGATTCCTGAGTGCATGAGCCATGAGTGACTCCTGTGCATTGCTGGGTGTGACCCTCCCCCCCAAAAAAAAAGCTCTTATTCTTGGGAGCATCTGATTCATGGGAAAATGGAGGCATCGGTGCACAAAGGAAAGTGCCGAGCCTGGACCAGTGATGAGATTGGAGGGTGTCTGAATCATCTATTTTGATTGATGCCATCTGTGACTCTGAGGTCCATTGTTCCAGTTAGGCCCCACTCCTCACATGCAAAGGTCATTGCAGAAGTTCGGACTATTCGAGTTCCTGGATCGTGGGTGTTGATTGAGTTTCATAAGGGAATAAATACATGGCTAGTTACAGAACTACATACAGGAACATATGAGGAACATGCTCTCCTAGTTGTGAGAGCACGTAACACAAAGGGGGTGATTATACATTTCCGGAGCACTGAATTTCATTGAAATATACTGCTGAAGTCTGTTGCTTATTTTGTAATGTTTTTGCATACGGATACAAGTGTGACTCGTCTTTGAGGTTGGTGGATGTCAGCTGTTTGTTTAATCTCATTTACAGGCAGGAACGTTACATAAATAATTGATTAGTTATTGAATTAAAGAACGAATGAGCACGGTTCTTGAAATGTGCGTTTTGACAAGTTGTTGTCGATTTGCTCTGTTCACTGTTTTATTAAAAATTAGGAAAAATCTGGCTTTACAGTCCATGTCGCAGGAGGGTAGAGCACTTGCCTGGCATGTGGCCGCCCTGGGGCGGATCCCGGCATCCCATACGGTCCCCCAGACTCCGCCAGGAGTAATTCCTGAGCGCAAAGCCAGAGTAACCCTGAGCGTCACTAGGTGTCAGGATTAACCCTGAGAGCCCCCCCCCCCATCCATATAGACACTAGCAAGACACACTGTGAAGGTTCTTCATGAGTGACAGAAGCTCATCATGAAATAAGCCTTCGATCATATTCTAGACTAATTCAAGAAAATTGCAAAAGTCTGCATAGTCCCACACTGCGAAATTCCACAGCGGAAGCTGGGAGACAAGTCGGATCTGCCGCACTGGAATGTAAACTCCTCACACACCTCGCAGAGCACTGCCTCACCAGGGAGACCCCGGCCCGGGACAGACCTAGTCCCTGGGGAGACGGAGGAAGAGCCGCCTCTAGGAAAACTCTTCCCACAGAGCTTTTGTTTGTTTGTTTGTTTGTTTGTCGTTGCTTTTTTGCCTTTTGGGTCACACCCGGTGATGCACAGGGGTCACTCCTGGCTCTGCACTCAGGAATTACCCTTGGCAGCACTCAGGGGACCAGATGGGATATTGGGAATCGAACCCGGGTCAGTTCGTGCAAAGCAAAAGCCCTACCCGCTCCAGCCCTGACCCAGAGTTTGATATTGAAATAGCTAAAGAACCTTTTTTTTTTGGCTTTACAGATAATTCATGTGTCTTGATTTTAATGGCTCAATAAGCAAAGGGATAAATAAAGAAATAAACCTACTTATTCTGGATCAATGATGAGTTCCCTGGGGTGTCTGAAATCAAGGAGTTTGATTAAACCCTGTAACTCTGAGGTCCATTTTGAGAATATTCCTATTTGTTAAGTTTATGAAAGAGGAACACATTCTAGGAATTTAGATTATTCAATCCAGCACTAGAAGACAAGAATAAAACCAAACCCAAACCAAATCCAAGTTTTGGCATTTGTTCTAGAGCTTCTGAGTTTTTTGTTTTATTTTCAGTAGGTCAACTAAGAAATGTATAAATAATGACAAGTTAGGTTATTTCTGGTTCAACTTAACAGTTTGTAATCTAATAAATTTAATATGAAATCATTATTAATACAGTTTTGAAGTCCCGAGTTCCAGGCAAATGAATTGATTCAAGTTGAATCTTTTGGAAAAGTGAGCATTTAGATAAATGGATATAAAATTTCGTGTTGTTTTACTTGGTTTTAGGTTGTTAGTTTTTGTTTTATTAGAAGAGCCAAAAGCATTATGATTTTTTGAAGATTATTTATTCATTGCATAATCACACCTGGATCTGTGTAGTGACTATGATTCATGATTGATTCTGATCAATCCTGTGATATTTGCTGTTACTTTTTTTTTTACTGTTACTTTTTTGCTGTTACTTTTTTTGTTGCTGTTTTTTCAATAACAATAGTAATTGCTATTATTGCTTGTGAGCACACCCCCCCCACCCCCATGCAGTGCTCACTCCTTGTGTGAGTGGGTTGGTTCAATGCTGACCCTTTGATGCCAGGGCCCACCAGGACGGATCAACAGTGCTGGGCTGGCGGGAGGACGTGTGGTGTTGGGATTCAGACTGGCACCTTCTACACGCCAGACCTGTGCTCTAGCTCATGGACTTACCTTCTTGGCCCCAATTATGATTTTGTTCTCTGAAGAAAAAGACAGCGACAGCCACCTTATCTTTTCCCTGTACCTAATGCAGGTATTAATACCGTGCTGTTTCTCTGGAGTCATCGGTATTGATGCTATAATACATTTATAAAAGAATAAGTTAATATTTTGCTAATTGTTGGAACGAGTGAAAAGTCTAAACAATTGAGGATCGTGCTCATCATGAAACAGGATCCAGTGGCTCCCAGGTTGAGAACCCTAGTTTTGTGATGTTTGGAATGGGGACTATATTTAGATAACTTTGTCTTTCTGGAAATATCCTTAAAAATGGAAGCCAGATGATTCGGTGTGTAGCTCACACAGAGAGACAGAAATGAATGAAAGTTGGTCGTGGGCTTTAGTTGAAGATCTAAGTCAGCCAAATTCTCCAGCAAGATTAATTTAGAAACATCTAGACCTTACTGTGACAGATAAGGGCGAACACGAATGGGCAAAAGAGTCATAGTCTCTACTCTTTTCCCTGACATTGGTTCCGTCATTTTCCTGGTCAGATAAATTCAATCCGTGAATCATATAATCAAAATAAGCCATACAAAGTTTTAAGGTGCAAGTACTCATTAATATTAATGAGTTCAATTAAAAAAATCCAAATCTAGCTTGTGCTGGCGGCTTTCTCATCCAGGTTAGTCGCATCTCTGCGTTTTCATGTGTGCTTTGTACTCCACAGAATGGGGCACAATGTTTTAATTAAGGAGTAGAAAGTTCTGTAAGTAACAGAGTAATTGCTTCTGGTGGTTTAAGTCTGTGTGAAAGGAAGTAAATGACTACACGGGCAAATGAGATCAGTGAAGGTCACATGTGGGCCAGTTTACTACACCGGTGATCAAGTAAGGAGGAAAAGGCACGACCATCTTACTCATTTTCATACTGTTGTCTTATGAGCTCATTAATGTAAAATGTATTATTCAGTTTTAATTTCAGTTCAAAGACTGAAATGGGACTAATGTGAGATGTTAATTTATCTCTATAGCATGCGGTGATCAATTTATAAAAGATACTCATCTGCAACTCTAAGGTCCAATACAATCAGAAATCTAATTAGTGCTTTCTGTGGTAAATGGTCCTATGGACAGACGTGAGGAATATTTAGAAGTCTTGTTCTTACACACACACACACACACACACACACACACATGCACACGGAATTTGTTGCTTTATCTTTGATGCATTGTGATTTACTGTTCAGGTAATGAGAATATTTCATGGTCACCGTGTCTAGCACCGTCCCCACCAGGAGTGTATACATAGCTTTACTTTCAGTTGGTAACTGGGTCAGCGATGGCATCACAGCATGAGGAAGGTGAAGCAGGGTTAGGCTCTAGATATATGTGGCACGCCAAGAAGTACTTTGGATATTTATTGAACTCATTGATTTCCATTAGGAAATAACTGGACCCGCTCCGTGACTGCGCTGTCCGAGGAACACCTCGCACCTTCGTCCCTCTGCTAATGATCAGCCTCACGGGCGAGGCTGCGCATTTTGTCCAGAGAAATGTACGTAAATATTATGAAAAGCTTATTGCAGAAGACAGGCTAAGTGAAATGTGAAATCAAAGTGAACTGGAGAGACTGTCTTCACTTTAGAAACCCGTCTCTTTGCTTTGTTCCCGCGCTGGACACAGGCGGTGGACCATCTTCGGAGTCCGAGCTCTGCAGGGACACCGAGCCACGTCTGGAGAACGCCCTCCCCGATGTACAATCGCTCCAGTCCCCCCCCCCCATTCATCAATTTTTCACCGTGAGGCTTCATTAATAGATTTACCAGTCAAGAGATATAGGTGTAGGTGAAGAGAAAGAGGCTCAGCCTTGCCACAAGATGACCGTTGGTGGCATGTGAGTCATGGGTATGGACTACAAACAGGCCTCTGAGATCCACACGAATATGCATTTCTTCTGCCCAAAGGGCAATGTTCAGGAATGCTCAGAAACCATCAGGATCATATTCCCACATGCTTATTTTTGTGTTTCAGAATTTTGTTTCTGTTAGAAAGAATATAGCAGAAACAGAATTGCGTATACATGTCAGTAAACACAGGAAAAAAGGGAAGCACTGTAAATAGCAAAAATAAGTACTGAGTGGCTGTGTTAATACAGTGTGGGAATACAGTCTTAAAGATAAGGTTTTTGTAATTTTTCAAAAAAACCCTTTTGTATTTTTCTTCCTCAGATCTTATCACTGGTGATCATGGTTTTCTCTCTGTGGGGTGCATTGAAACCAATGTGAATAATTAAGTCTGGTTTTGTTTCAATTATTTCAAGAGTACTGGTTCTATACTTCATAAGTGTAAAATGGAAAAATTGAAGGCCAACCATGGCAGGAACACTCATATAGAATTTATATGATGTTATTCTATTGACTGTTCCAAATATGAAACCTTGAGGGTTATTCATTAAGCAGATATATCATTGTGACAAATAAGACTGCAGAAAGATGTAGGATAGTCAAGGATTTTATTCTTGAATTATTTTGAGCTATTCATAAATAATAATTTTATTAATGTCAGGAACTCCATGAATTAATTCATAAACAAGTATAGATGACAAAGAAGAAAGAGGCCAAGCCTGGACCAATGAAGGAACATATTATAAATAACAAATACTGTGTGTCTATAATATATATACTGTATATATATATGTATATATAGGTATACATACGGTATGACAAGAAATATAATCAATGACTGGATAGTAGTACACAAAAAGTTTTCTTTTAATTTCAAATTTATAGTTTGTGATCTTATCCTCATATGATCAACAATAAGACCAACATGTAACTTGCAAGTATGACTGTACAGAAAACTACGAAGTTAGCAATGTGTGAGGGCAAAAGAAATAGTAACAGACATAGAAAATACCTGTTGTCATTGAGAAATTGCATGTTTTTATCTCTGTTGGACGATATTATAAACAAGTAATGATCAGCTTGATCCTTCTTAATGAGTTATGGCGGCTCATCTTGTTCAGAGCGTAGTATCATAAAAATGTATGAGTACCTCTAGCCTGTGATGTGAAAGCGCAATATTCAGTGGAGGAAAAGTTTCCGTTTTTTCTGTCATCATCTCTGCTTTGGATATACTGGACTCTTCCCTGGCCACGACCCCCTGCTTGGCTCTACCTGTTTTCAGATAGAAAAATATGGGATTTTTAATGAGGAGCTACTTTTTGACAAGGATGAAGCATTACAAAGAAAAGTCCATCACAGTCCATTGATGAAAATAGGATTAATTTATGGCACTAGAGTAATTAATCCCAACAGGAAGAGTTGAGATTGATTAGTGAAAGAGATCTCACAATGCAGCGTATGACTCTGTACCTTTTCAAGGTACACATTCTAATATTTTTGTGCCTAGTGGATGTTTAATTTTACTGCTCTCAGACACACTGAGGAGTTACTTAGTAAGCTATCGTAGAGGGTGTGGGATCCAAATCTAAAGCTCAGGTCATTGTTAAGTCCAAGACATGGTAAGAGTTTTGGTGATTCACGTGACTGAGACTCTGAGTTCCAGCAGGAAAAATATTTTGCTTCTTCTAGGAAGGACCCTGCATATTGACTGGAGCTTTTCCAGAGGTCGTAAAAGACGTGGGACTCCAATATTTAAGAATTTTTATTTTAACAAACGAACCAAAGATTAACATATGCTTACTATAATACTTAGGAAGATGAAGAGGGTGAATTATGAAGTTTCACTAATCATGTCCAATTATGATAAAAGGAAGTAAGGCAAGGGAAAATATTAATATAGAACCGTGGGAGTATTAAGCCTTTACGAAATAAACTCTTCAAGGACATTTCCTCTCACTCAAAAGATTATAGACATTAAGGGCTCATATTTGTGTTTTGTGTTAGTGGGAAGGTTTATGTTGCTTGTTTCCTTAAAAGATAAAAATGCTGGAGCTGGAGAGATAATACAGCAGACTGTAAAATTGCCTTGTGGGCGACTGACCTAGGTTCCACATAGGTCCCTAACCCTTCTGCGAGTGATCCCTGAGCAGAGCCAGAACTAAGCCCTGGACGGTCAGTGTGTGTGACCCACAAACAAGACCAAAAAACCCCACATATAGAAAACAAAAATGCATATTATGCTAAAGGAATACATAATGTATGCTACATTATGTATCATTATATAATGCATATAATGAAATAATATTATATTATTTGAATAATGAAATGAAGATGCCTAGATCAATAGAAATAACCTGAGTCATGTTAACTGTTCTGAATTCTGCTTTTTAGGAAGGACTTGTCAAAGCTGAATTCAGCATTTCACTTTGGTCACAGTCTCTGGATTTGTAGCTGCGTGGAAACCTATGTGAGTGAAAGACAATCTATTCCTCTTACTTTGGGTGTTTTTCTTAGAGAAAATTTTCTTAGAGAATATTTTTCTTTTTCATATTTAAAAAATTTAAACATAAGGATACCAGAAATCAATGATTTAGTTTGTCGTAATGAGGTGATTAATGAAATATATATATATTAAGTTATCAATGCTTCCAAAGAAGTGATAGCTTTTGAATGCTCTTGCCTTTGAGTTCTGTGCTTCTCAGGTACATGTTAGGTTATTAATAGTGGATGGATGCATTCATAAGGAGGAAGGCAGAGACCCCAGTGATGGACCAGTGATGACAATTGATGGCGCCAGAGTCCTAGACGATGAACACTGTGTGTCTGGAAGTCTGAGGTCCAAAAGCAACACTGTTTAGTCTACTGCTTCTCTGTCAGCCCTCAAACGGATTGATCATTACTACAATGAATGATTTTGTACTGGTAACTTTGGAGCCAAAGATTTCAGTATTATTGGTACAAATGTATTCCTAAGAGGTCCATCAGTAAGTGAGCCCTAGAAGAGGGGAGGAAGGCTTATCAACGAGGCATATGTGATGAGGCACGTAATATCATTTGTACAGACGAATGAAGCTGATGATTTTAAGCAATGTCGAGGTATTAATTCTTTCCTATAAAGACCTTATCTTTATATAACAAATCATCAGTGCCTGTCTGCTGGAGTGGATCATATGAGAAGGAGAAGCAGGCTTTTAGAGATAGTCCACATTTTAAAATTCTCTGCTCTGCTCTGCATTTCCTGGAGACCCCGTAGCAGGCCTAAGCACCTTCCGTGGTGAATCAGTCTGGTATTCCTTCTGATTACTCAGCGTAGAAGTCATCGTGAGTAATAAGTAAAGTTTATCTTTGTTTGGGAGACTTTTCAAAAAATGACAAAAAAGTGAATATTAGGAGGGTGATAGAAAGTGTCGCGTTCAGGGTCAGGGGAATGAGGCCCATTATTGTCACTGTTTTTGGCATATTGAATATGCCTTATTAACTTTCAGATTCATCATTGATAATATTGAAAGAGAGATATTAATGCGCAAATAACACAAGTCGATGCAGAATATTTCTTGCTTTTAGTTTTGGGTGTTTTTAGAAAGGTTTAAAGCATGAATATTTATGATTAGTGAATTAATCACTGTACCTTATGCAAATAAGAATGAAGCAGAAGGGCCAGAAATAGAGTTCAGTGGTAAGAGCACTTCCTTTGCATGTGTGAAGCCCTGAGTTTGATCCCTGGCACCTCAAATAAAATGAGATTCATATAAGAACCAACAATAGTAACAATGGTGAAGTATAAATCATGATCATTAAATAATATATTCCCATAGCTCTGATATCCAAAAGAAAAAGAAATATAATCTATTGCCTCTATTTGACATGATAGTATAGATATGTTAGTGAAAGGGAAGGAGAATTTTCTTTTTTTTTTTTTTTTTGCTTTTTGGGTCACACCCGGCGATGCACAGGGGTCATTCCTGGCTCATGCACTCAGGAATCACCCCTGGCGGTGCTCAGGGGACCATATGGGATGCTGGGAATCGAACCCGGGTCGGCCGAGTGCAAGGCAAACACCCTATCCGCTGTACTATCGCTCCAGCCCCCAGGAAGGAGAATTTTCTTGATGTGTGTTAAAGAATGGGTAAAAAAATGATCTCCCCAAAAGAATTAGTGTATAGAGTTATAACAATTAAGGTAACTAGAATGAAGTGTGTCTGTTTTATCTTACGTGGTCACTGTCACTATCACTGTCATCCCGTTGCTCATCGATTTGCTCGAGTGGGCACCAGTAACGTCTCCATTGTGAGACTTGTTGTTACTGTTTTTGGCATATCAAATATGCCACGGGTAGCTTGCCAGGCTCTGTCGTGCGGGCGAGATACTCTTGGTAGCTTGCCGGGCTCTCTGAGAGGGATGGAGGAATCAAACTTGGGTCGGCCACATGCAAGGCAAATGCCCTACCCGCTGTGCAATCGCTCCAGTCCTATCTTATGTGGTAAGAAATAAAACTCTAAATGTATATTGGAAAAGCTGAAGTTCATTAAGAAAGCAACATTTTCTTATCTCTTTGACTAAAACTGATTAAACAATAAATAATGAAGTTCTTATGTTAGGATTATCTTTGATATTTGTTTTTCTAAGAGAAAATAATAACAAATGAAGCCAATGTTTGCTGAATTCTAAAATGACTGATAAGTGAAGGCATCCTCTGTGGATAAATAGAGAATATTTCAATTGTGTTATTATCTGTTCTGCTCTCTGTCACAGGACAGATAGCCTGACCTTACGGAAGCATTTTACCATGATGAGCTGCTCAATTGATGTCCCTTACATAAAACTAAAGACACGGTGAGTGAAAGGGTCTCCCATTATCTTGTTTATTTATGTAGGCTATTCGGTGTTAAAATGAACAATTATTAAATATATTCAGAGAGTGTCCAACAAAACTCAATAACAAATCTGGACAAAATATTTTGATTAGTTGATATTTTGCCACAAGAAGAAAGATTAATGGAAAAAGCATTGTCCAGTGGAGCAGATGTTCTGAGACAGATGTTAGGATACTGGATGGTCTTATCCCTGATTTTATTGTTACATGAAGGCTTATTTCATGATTATTAATGAGTTAATTCATTGATTGGTTCCAAGTCCTGTTGAGAGTGAGGAAGACGGAGCCCAGCTCTGGCTTGGCGAGGAAGGGACGACTGTCTGTCCACACTGTGGCTCTGTCTACATCTGAGCCTATTTTTCTGTCATTGATGTACCACGGGCATATTTCAGAATGGTGTAAGGACTCACTTCCCTGGCTCTGTGCCTATAAAATTAGAATAATTTTATTTTGAGGCTATCAACAGCAGAATAAATATACGTCCAAATGAACGAAGTTGAAAGGATTTAAGTCCTGCTTACTAAATGTAGAGTGATTAGAATGTTGCAAATGCATGCAGAGTGGATCAAATGTATTTTTACACTTTACGCTGAGACAGTGGTAACCGTGGAGTCTCTGTCTGAGTCAGTATATGTATCTTAATAAGAGAGAAATATCTACATAACACCATAAATGAACAGTCACTTTATGCCTTTGTCTTGAGTGTTGGAAGCTCGGGACCAATAAAGAGAAATAGTTTTCAAGTGTCTATTTTAGGCTGAGAGACACAGGGAGTACTCAGTGGCCGTTAGGTATCAGCCTGTTCCCATCTTTGCCTCTCTCCCCGCTCCCTTCCTCCTTCTCTCTCAGTTTACCCTTAGGAGAGTGGCACTCTTGGGCAGAAGTCTCAGCCGTCTTGGCCCGCTGTTCATAGTTGCGACCCTCTTTTCTGGTGCTCAGACTAAGGCAAGTACTGCTGACCATTAGGGCCTGGTGTTAGGAGTTTTGTAGGGCAACAGGGATTGATTCACAAATGCTCCATGATCAGTGAGACCCCTGTGTCCCCCTGACGTCTGCAGGGTGGACCCGGCTGATTGAGTGTCCCGGGTACACCTGGGTCCAGGGGTCGCCTGGAATCCCTGGTGAGGAAGAAGTGGAGGGGGCGGTGACCCAGGACTCTTCATCTGACAGGTGGGGCCACTTCTGGGGTGTGTCCAGCAGTCATTCCATAGCCCCAGATGCGTCCTGGCCAGCCCACAGGCTGACGGTCACATGGACGATGGGGTCGGTGCAGGGCAGGGCGGACAGGATTGGATCGATGATGTTCGCTGTTGGCGGTGGCGTATGAGTCTTCTACGATGAATACGTGTGAATCTGAGGTCCAAACACATGATGTCCAGTGTCTCTGCCTCTGCCTCTCGGAACAGGTTCTGGAGTGGTCAGTGAGCGAAGGGACCAATGCTAATGGAAATGGCGACAAACCCTTTTGTGTAACCCCGAGACAGTGTATGGACAGACTTCCCTCTAGTCCCCACAGCCATCAGTGTGTCAGTGGCTTCCCTCCCTCCTTGTCAGGGAAGTGTTGGAGCCGGGGCCGTGTTCCCACGGTGACACTGGTGAGACCCTTAGGTCTGTTTTCTCAGGAGAAATAAACACATTCTTTTCAAACGGACAGTCCCGAGGGCCGTCCCGTATAGCCTGCTAACATGACCTCTTGGAGTTATCTCCAACGTTTGGCATCCCGTCTCTCCCCCACCCCTCTTTCTGTCTCTCTCTCTCTCTCTCTGTCTCTGCATCTCTCTGTCTCTGTCACTCTGTCTCTTTCTGTCTATTTCTCTCTGTCTTTCCTCTCCTCTCCTCTCCTCTCCTCTCCTCTCCTCTCCTCTCCTCTCCTCTCCTCTCCTCTCCTCTCCTCTCCTCTCCTCTCCTCTCCTCTCCTCTCCTCTCCTCTCCTCTCCTCTCCTCTCCTCTCCTCTCCGTCTCAGAACTTAAACCTTCCTCCCAACAATAGCAGTAGACTCCTCCTACTGAAGAACGTCCTTGGTGACCCGCTCCACAGTTGCGCCCATGTTTTAGGATGTGAGACCCAGGCAAGTGCAGGTGAAGGTTTGGGTCCCACATGTGCTATTATGTCTAGAAAGCAGATGGCCAGTAGCATTGAAAGGTGTGAAACTCCCTCAGGGAAGGCCCCGTGGTAAGAGTAGCAAGTAAAGGGTTGATTCACCCATCAGTCCCCGTGGGAGGGAGTCCTCGTGAGCTAGCGGCGTGGGTGCAGAAATGACTCCCCATCTCGGTCAGGGATGTTCAGACCACACCTGGGTCCCAGAATTATTTTTCCCCAATGAAGTTAGTGGTTCTTTGGCTGCCGACATGCCGTGTGAGGCCATGGACGTTGCACTGTTGGATCGATGATGACCACTGGTGGCGTATGAGTCTTCAGCGATGAATACGTTGGAGCCTGAGGTCCAAAGAGGTGATGACCTGTCCTGGGCTGCCTGTGGCACGAGGCTACGGATAGAGATCAGGGCTTGACGGCGTCCCCTTCCCGCTTACTGCTCGACCAGGAGCTCATCAATCAGGAACTGGGTCTCAGGGATGGAGGTGGTGGTGTTCCGTCCTGTCGTCCAAGTCCTCATCCAGGAAATGCTCTTCTTAGTGCCCATCTTTCAGAGGGGTGAAGGGTGACCTCCTGGGCTAAGGATTTCTGATGATGCTGTGCCCTGCTGGGCAGGGAGATGCGCAGGGCATGCCACCTAGGGGGAAATGAAGATTCTCACATGGTCTTTCCATGCTGCGGGGCTCGAGCGAGGAGTTAACAGCATTGGGGATCAGCCTGTTCACATCTCTGTCTCTCCTTCTCTCTCAGTTTACCCTCAGGAGAGTGGCACTCTTGGACAGAAGTCTCAGCCATCTTCACCCGCTGTTCATAGTTGCGACCCTCTTTTCTGATGCTCAGACTAAGGCAAGTACTGTTGACCATTAGGGCCTGGTGCTAGGGGTTTTGTAGGGCAACAGGGATTGATTCACAAGTGCTCCATGATCAGTGAGACCCCTGTGTCCCCCTGACGTCTGCAGGGTGGACCCGGCTGACATGGGATTCAGTGTCCCGGGTACACCTGGGTCCAGGGTTCACCCAGAGTCTCTGGTGAGGGAGAAGTGGAGGGGGCAGTGACCCAGGACTCTTCACCTGACAGGTGGGGCCACTTCTGGGGTGTGTCCAGCAGTCACTCCGTAGCCCCAGATGCGTCCTGGCCAGCCCACAGGCTGACGGTCACATGGACGATGGGGTCAGTGCAGGGCAGGGCGGACAGGATTGGATCGATGATGTTCGCTGTTGGCGGTGGCGTATGAGTCTTCTACGATGAATACGTGTGAATCTGAGGTCCAAACACATGATGTCCAGTGTCTCTGCCTCTGCCTCTCGGAACAGGTTCTGGAGTGGTCAGTGAGCGAAGGGACCAATGCTAATGGAAATGGCGACAAACCCTTTTGTGTAACCCCGAGACAGTGTATGGACAGACTTCCCTCTAGTCCCCACAGCCATCAGTGTGTCAGTGGCTTCCCTCCCTCCTTGTCAGGGAAGTGTTGGAGCCGGGGCCGTGTTCCCACGGTGACACTGGTGAGACCCTTAGGTCTGTTTTCTCAGGAGAAATAAACACATTCTTTTCAAACGGACAGTCCCGAGGGCCGTCCCGTGTAGCCTGCTAACATGACCTCTTGGAGTTATCTCCAACGTTTGGCATCCCGTCTCTCCCCCATCTCTCTTTCTGTCTCTGTTTCTGTGTCTGTCTATCTGTCTGTCTGTCTCTGTCTCTGTCTCTTTCTCTCTCTGTCTCTGTCTCTTGTCTGTCCATCTCTGTCTGTCTCTGTCTCTCTGTCTCTGTCTCTGTCTCTCTGTCTCTGTCTCTCTGTTTCTGTCTGTCTCCGTCTCCGTCTCTGTCTCTGTCTCTCCTCTCCTCTCCTGTTCTTCTCAGAACTGAATCTCTCAGGAAGATAATAGTAATGGGCCTTTGAGTTGAGAACCTTCTTGGTGACCAGCCCCGCGAATGTGACCGTCTGAGGACCTGAGACCAAGGCAAGTATGGGTCAAGCTTTGGGTCCTGCATGTTGCTGTTGTTTCTCAGACTTGTTGTTTCTCAGACTTTCAGAGTCCCTGAAAGGTGTGAACTGCAACTGCTTTACGTTGGGTTGAGAAATCCTTATTTTAAGCGAGTCCATTGGGCTAGGGGTGACTCATGGGGCTGCGTCCAGTTTCCTCTGGGGGAGTCCTCTTGGATATGCCCCGACCACAACAACAAATAAACGTGTAAATGGCTCTGAAAGTGACCGCTCATGATCTGAAGCACCGTTTTCCTTTTCCACGTGATTGGCATGCAAAGACCGGGTTGGTGACAGTGGCCTGGTGTTCATGACTTAATCGATTTACTCAGGAATATCTCAGTCATGATCTAGTCTGTACCACCCTGTGTGAGCACTCAGCTTCGATTCTGGGGGGTGCCGGGTTTGAGCACAAAGTGCCAATTGGGGGGGGGGTCCACCGGGCGTCTGCGGCTGGCAGAGACGGTCGCATGGCAGGAACACGCAGGATGGCTGTTCACAGGCTCTTGCGCTTCCTAGATTTTGAGGTGAGATGTTCACGTGTGAGGTGGCCCCCTCAAATCTCTAATTGCGAGGGGAAATGACAGAAGCGCGTCAGCTATTGAGTTAGATGAAGCAGGTGAAGCGGACACAGCTATAAAAACGTGACAAGGCATAACAGACCTGAACGCAATTCGGAAATGCTAACACCTGTTAAGAAATAAACGGATGAAGGGTGGCACCGCTGGCTGTCCGTCACTAGTAGACTTCAGTCCCATTTTCCGGGGACGGTAGTGAGTTTCATGTTTCATAAAGACCAGGGTGAAATAACTGGAGGCCTGCGGAATGACGGGTGGTGCTCTGGGGCGGTGCCCAGCTCCATGCTTGGGGGCTGGGGGAGCGGGCAGTGCCAGGGTTCCTGCATGCACAGCACGTGCCCAGGCCCCCAAAGAGTTAGTGACACCAGCTGGTACGGACTGAGCTGGCTTAGTAAAGGGCGGGCGGAAGTCGTAGGTGAAAGGACGTCCCTATCCTTATCGTCTGCTCCGTCTCAAACACTCCAGGCACCTGGTGGCCGTCGGCAAGGTGTGGCCTGATCCCCACTCACCTGGGAGGCAACGGAAGTGAGTAATAGTCTTTCCTGTGGAAGGCCCGGTGGCGTCCTGCGTTGCCTCTGTTACCTGTGGAGTAGAATCAATCCATCAGTCCCGGGCTAATGACGGAGGCGGGGCTGACTCACTCCTGGTGGGGACTGAGGTCAGGGGATGGGGGGCAAGAGGGCGTCTGTGGGCATATTCTGCTGAGAGACCTTGGGCATTCCCAAGAAACTGCTTAAAATAGTTGTGGCGTGTGTGCATTACCTTCGTTATTATTTGTGATATTTTAGATTACTTGAAGCAAATGAAAAAAAAAGAAGAAAACAAAAACGAGGGTGACACTTGGATGGATGGTGACGGGTCTGCTGGGACTCTGAGCCCCGTCGCAGAAGGAATCGGCTCCCGTCTTCCTGCTGGAAGGGCACCCTGGGACAGACGCCCAGAGACTGCCAGGCTCTGCGCCGCGGACAGGCGGTATGTGTTAACATCCCTTAGTGTCCGAAGGGATGGGAGGAATGAGCAAGTAGATAAAAATGATCGAAGACAGAGCAGATAAAGCATTGTTTATTTCCCGAATGTATGGCGGATAAGCATTATATCATGTTAGTTGGACTAAAAGCCCCATGGGCTGAGCGTGGGGTCGGCCGGCCTGTGAAGGAGGGTCCCGGGGGCGAGTACTCGGCGGGGAGAGTCAGTCTGTCGATGGGGCCGGGGGTTCGTCTCTAATGCCTCTTCTCTGCCCCCAGAGCAAACAGTGGAGTCCATTTCAGATTCTGCGGGGGTCAACCTCGTCATCTCACATCGGGCCCAGGAAAGGGACCAGGTAAGTAGCAAAAAACTTGTCCTGGTTCTTGGGTCGTGGGATTTGAGTGAAATTGTCTACCCCAATCAGAGCGGAGCAGTCTGGCTCACAGGTAATGCTGAGGTGACGTTGTCTATGTGAAGAATGACTCATGGGGGCTGGAGTGATAGCACAGCGGGGAGGGCATTTGCCTTGCACGCGGCTGATCTGGGTTCAATCCCCAGCATCCCCTATGGTCCCCTGAGCACTGCCAGGGGTGTATTCCTGAGTGCAGAGTCAGTAGTAACCCCTGTGCATCGCCGGGCGTGACCCAAAAAGCAAAAAAATTAAAAAAAGAATGATTTATAGATTCAGTAGTGTACTTCAAAGAGTTTTTATGAATGTGTTAATTTTATTATTATCAAGAAATTCTTGATCTGCACTCCCGCCGCCCCCCCACCCCATGGCAGCTTCCTACCATGGACCCTGGCCCTTGCTTCTACTGTCTTTGACACACATAATGTGTGTTTTTGCTTTAATATCCCGCACATGAGTGCCATCATTCTAAGCTTGCCCCGCACCCCTCTCGTGTCACGTAGCAGGGTAGTCCCCACGTGCTTCCACGTTTAGGCAGATCTCATGGCTTCATTTTCCCCAACAAATCTTTTTTTTTTTTAATTTTTATTATATCACCATGTGGAAAGTTACAAAGTTTTCAGGTTTATGTCTCAGTTATACAATATTCAAACACCATCCCTTCACCAGTGCCCATATTCCACCACCCAAATCCCCAGTATACCCCCCGCCCCCGCCCCCCACCCCCAACTGTATAACTGATGAATTTCACTTCATTTTCTCTTTACCTTGATTACGTTCCATATTGCAAAACATAACTCACTATTGTTCCAACAAATCTTAAATATAATCACGACAGTCCGAATATGTTCTTGTCAGATCTCAACAATATAAAACCACGTTCTGATTGAGCCTTACCTGAGACTTGGGTCTCAGTGGACGTGATGGGGTGAGAGACAGAGGCCAGCCAGGGAACTTACTCAGGCCTTTGGGTGATGTCGGCCTGCTTGAGAGCAAGTTAGCCAGCAGGTGGGCGCGGGTCTCCTCAGAGTGGTGTGGGTGTGCATGTGAGTCCAGACCAATGATGACGACTGGCCTGTGACTCCGGATGACAAAGGGCACATGCCTGCAACTCTGAGGTCGGACCCACATGGACCTGGAACCAGGGAGCCAGAGTTGTAGGAATGTAGAAGAATCTCAGTTTTGGTCTTAGTGGTATTTTTACCTCTTAAATGAACTAATGGCAGAATAAAAGTAAAAGGCATAAATTTGGATGGAGAGAATAAAGCATTGTTCATTGATCAGCTCTGTTCTAAGGAAAATGATTAGCAGCCGAATCTCAGGTGTTATCAAATGCACCATCGTGCTCTGTTTCTTTACCCTGAACTCTCTGAGCAGAGGCGGATAATACTGTTATCCACGAATAACAATCTGAAGATTTATTTTGTTAAGAGACGCCGTAACAGGAGTAAGAGCTGATGGAAACCTGTGCCTGTGTGTGATCAGGGCGGGGCGCCCACGGAGGGAATGCCCGCACCCTCTCACTGTCTTCTGTGCTGGCACTTCCGCACAGGTGCCGAGCGGGTTCCAGCTTCTCTTGGAATCAAGTTTGCTTTCAAGCCCGCATCCTCGTGTCAGGTAAGACCCCGGTGAGAAACGGTCAGTGTTATTTGCCTGGCAGTGTCATTTCTTGGGCATGGCTGAGTGATTATCAGCATTTTTATAATTGTGTTTTAGCCATTGGTATTAACCATACTGTCCATTTTAGGGGTGCAGGCATGCAGTCTCCAATCCCACAATTACATATTTTTTTATAATGTCAGAGCACTGCTGTCTATTCAGCCATTGATTAAGCTGATTGAATTGAGGATGAACTCCACATAACTTTTTTAAAATTCTGAATGTTAATTTAATTTTTTTATTTTATTATTTCTATTATTACTACTCCTACTATTATTGGGCTGGAGCAGTAGCGCAGTGTGTAGGGCGTTCGCCTTGCACGTGGCCAACCCAGGTTCGATTCCTCCATCCCTCTCGAAGAGCCTGGCAAGCTACCGAGAGTATCTCGCCCGCACAGCAGAGCCTGGCAAGCTACCCATGGTGTATTCGATATGCCAAAAACAGTAGCAACAAGTTTCACAATGGCGACGTTACTGGTGCCCGCTCAAGAAAATCAGTGAGCAACGGGATGACAGTGACAGTGATACAGTAATACTACTATTATAATTGTCATTGTCATTGTCATTGACATTGTCATTGATACTCTCAGTAGCTTGCCGGCCTCTCCGAGAGGGGTGGAGGAATCAAACCCTGGTCGGCCGTGTGCAGGGCAAATGCCCTACCGCTGTGCTATCGCTCCATCTATTATTATTATTATTACTTTATTATTATTATTATTCCCTCCCTTTTTTTGATTCACTGTGAGATACAATTACAAAGCCTTCATGTTTGAGCTTCAGTCATACAGTCATCAAACACCCATCCCTTCACCAGTGCACATTCTCCACCACTGAAATCCCCAGTATCCCCCCAACCCCATCCCAACACTTCCCCTGCCTGTGTGGCATATAGTATTTTTCTAAAATATCAAAAATTAGACAGCCACATCCCAAATGATGAGCAAGATGTAAAATATTATGTATTGAGCTGGTTGATTGACAGAGATATAGCGTGTGTGGGAAATAATTCCGTAGGCAAATGTTGGGAAATTAAGATTAATTAAGATTAGGATTTTAATCTTAGTGGTGTGGGTGTGCATGTGAAATGTACATGTGTCAATAATTCATCATTTCACTCAGATATAAAATAATGACACCCCCCCCCGCCGTCTAGGCCTAGACATATTTGAGGTCGTAAAAAACTTCTTTTTTATTAAGAGGAGATAAGGTATACATTATGAACATTTTAAATTTATTTAAAAAATCCTTTTTCATTATGAGCCAAGCCCGGTCGTGCTCACGGATCAGTGCTCACGAGGCTCAAGAATCCACGGTGGTGGTGGTGATTGAACTTGGGTCCACCGCAAGCATCTTACCCCTAGACTGTCTCTCCATCACGAAAACATTTTGGTCCTAAATAACTGAGGCTTCCATTAGAAAATACGGTAATTCCCAAGAGCCGAGTAAATGAACTGTGGCAGCAGGATCAAGAGGAATATGTTTCACTAACTGACATTTTCCACCTCTGCTTCGTTCTCAGAATATTCGAGTTGTGCTTCACTTCACGGCAGAGAACCCGGATCCCCGTTGCTGTTGGAAACGCAACATCAGTGTGAGCACGGTTACTTTTGAAAAAGTCTTACCTTAAGGCATATTGATTTCTAGAGTATCCAGTACTAGTACTGTCTTTGAAAGTGGTGATAGCACCCGGGGCTGTAGTGCAGCGTGGAGGGTGTTTGCCCTGCGAGTAGCCCATCTAGGGTCACTCCCCAGAGTCCCATGTGGTCTCGCAGCACCACCGAGAGTGATTCCTGAGTGCAGAGCCACGAGTAACCCCTGAGCATTGCTGGGTGTGACACAAGAAGCCAAAAAAAAGTGACTATAGAATGGCGGAATGCTGAGTGCAGCTCAGCACTGATTACCGAACGCCATAACGTAGGAACACAAGCATGAAAGGGAACACTGAAAAATCAGCACAGCTATCAAGGCAAGAGCGAGAGCTACTTAGAGATCGGGCTGTCAGGGTTTTGTCTTTTGCCAGTAGGGCATCATGTGATTTGCACATGAGCAAATCCGTTAGCAAATACCTAGACATGAGTGTAGGGTGTTGGATGCATGATGACGGCTTGTGGCGTCCGAGTCTCCTGTGATGAGGACTGTCCGGAACGCTGAGGTCCAACGCCGAGACCCCAGTCAGCCAGTGGCCAGATGCTGTTTATCTTACCGGCAGGAAAATGGAACAGAAAAGATCCCGAGCCACTGTCTGCTCACTGGCTTGGCGGAAAGTGGGCGTGCAGGACCAGTGCGCTGGGTGTCTGACCCTCTGTCACCATCTGTCCTCTACTCCCCAGAGTCGGACACGCTGGCCCACACGGAAGCACGTCCAGACACAACCCTGGCTCCGGTCAGCTCAAGGTGAGTCACACCTGAGGTTATTTTCTTAGCTTGAGGATTGCGTTTCTGTAACGCAGTTCATGGCGTCCTTCGTAAGTGTCAGTACAGCTGGAAGGAAAACTCTCGGTGATGAGTGCAGCCTTTAATGTTGTTTTTTTTTAATTTTTAATTTTTTTTAAATCTATTTATTTTTTAATTAGTGAGTCACCGTGAGGGTGCAGTTACAGATTTACACACTTTCGTGCTCGTGTTTCCCTCATACAGTGTTGGAGAGCCCATCCCTCCACCAGTGCCCATTCTCCACCACCAATGAACCCAGTGCCCCTCCCACCCCCAGCCCCATCTCCCCCCACCCCACCCGCCTCTGTGGCAGGGCATTCCCTTTTGTTCTCTCTCTCTCCAGTTGGGTGTTGTGGGTCTGCAATAGGGGTGTTGAGTGGCCATTGTGTTCAATGTTTTTAAAAATCTCCCACTGGACTTTGTACTCCCCAGAGTGGACCCCTGAAGCTCACTGAAGCAGTGCCCCCTGGTGGCCAGTGAAAGAACTGCATCATCGTCGCCCCGAGACCAGCCTGTGAATTTCAGTGGTTCTGTTCAAAGGTAATCCATCGGCTTCTTTGGCCGTCTGAAATATACCTAGACGAAGTGATGTATATCCTTAATACCAAACACTTATTTTACTCTCGTACTGGGAGCAGCTGTGTGCAAGGCAAGCGTCCTCCCCGCTGTACGATCTCTTTGCCCCCCCCCCCGCCCCTTTAAAAGGTGAGAGTAAAACACGTTTCTCCCGCTGAGAGAGTACTGTCTCCAGGAGTTCCATTTCTAAGCCGCTCCTCCCAGTCCAGAAGTATCCATACCCCATCCTGGGGCCGTCCTAGCCTGCTGCAATGCGGTGGTCTCCTAATGCCCCCACCCCACCCCACCCCTGCACTTTCCCATATAGAATGGGTGCTTGGGAGTGGAGGTGGGGAACAAGCAGTGATATTTTCCCAGGTCTACCCTTGCCGGGTTCGATTCCTCCGTCCCTCTCGGAGAACCCGGCAAGCTACCGAGAGTATCCCGCCTACGCGGCAAAGCCTGGCAAGCTCCCCGTGGTGTATTCAATATGCCAAAAACAGTAACAGCAAGTCTCACAACGGAGATGTTACTGGTGCCCACTCGAGCAAATCGCTGAACAATGGGACGGTAGAGCTGCAGGGCTACCGGGAGCAGCGTGGTTTGCCGGAAATCCACTCTGCAAGTGAAGGATGCCAGGGAGGCCTGTGGTTTGTTTAATGTGGTTTCAAGGTCACGGTTAGAGAATCGAGAATTGGGAACATTAGCAAGTGGCAGTGTAGGGCGACAGGCGGTGAGCTGGATGATGACCACTGGTGGCGTATGAGTCATCTACGATGAATACGTGGGACTCTGAGGCTCGCCCGGGCACGGCGGACACCATCCGCCTGCTTGAACCATCCAGAATATTCACGATTTCTTTTTTTTTATGTTTTATCCTCGGCTCTGCGATGTCTTCCTTAGCACGGCGCCCTCGAGCGGAGGGCTCGGCCGGTGGTCACCGCTGGAGAACAGATACAGATGCTGACGTGAGTCCTTGGGGGAAACCGTCTTCCTGCCTCCTCACTGTCCTGGCACTGGGAAATACGTCATCCCAAAATGCCGAATTATTTTCGTGTTAAGTGTGGTGTTTGTGAAGCATTGACCAGTCTGGTGTGTATTTAGGACACTAAGGATTAAGAAATATTTGAGAGGGCTTTGATACTCCTGTTAAGAACATGTAGAGTATTCTTAGTTTGGGGGTTGTGTATTTTAGCAGTTAAAATAATGTTTAGGCCCGTAGAGGTGGTACGATGGGTAAAGCATTTGCCTTACCCATGGTTGATTCGGGTTGAATCTCAGGCATCCATGTGGCTCATATGGCCTTGAGCCCTGCCAGGAGTGATCCCTGAGCACAGAGCCAGGAGTCAGCCCTGAGCACTGCCGGGTGTGACCCTTAAAAAAAAAAGACTTTTTGTGACCGAATACCTCTATCAGTAAGCAATGAGAAATGGATGCAGAGATGAAAAATATTGGACCAATGATGATGACTGGTGGCGTATGAGTCTTCTGCGATGAATACGTGGGAATCTGAGGTCCAACACAAGGGGACTCTGGTCCATTCTCCTTGTTGGGGGAGAGTCCATGGACAGGTGTCGCGAATCTTTAAGGCTTTCCCTTTGGGCTGATTATTTATACACTTTCATTCTTATAGTACTATTAGAAAAATGAAAATCTACAAATAAAATGAAGGTCTTCTATAGAACAAGAAAGGTGGACGCAGTGAAGCGTAGTCCAGTTTCAGAAACGTGTGTCGAGTCGAGAGGGAGCAATGACATGTATGGAAATCCCGATGTTCAGTTAGAAACAGACGGTCCACGGCCTGGAGAGAAGGCGCGGAGGGTCAGAGCGTGCGCGTTGCAGCAGACAGCTCAGAGTCGACCCCAAATGCCACACGGTCCCCTGGACCTGCTCGGCGTCGCCCCCAAACACAGGGGCCTCATGACAGTCACCAAACTAGCTAAGGATGGGACAGGCGCTCAAGTCAGACAACATCTAGATCCTGGGTCCCACTCCGAGTTTCTTTCTCCGAGACCTCTTGGGGAAATAAAAGCGTCCCGACATCCAATTAACGACGGTCGGGACGAGCGGCGCCGTGGCAGGTGGGAAGCTCGGGTCACGGGAAGGAAGGGCTCACCTCTTGCTCTCACTTCTCCGCTCTGCTCTCCTCAGAACTGACGAGCCTGGGTCCCCCTGCCGCCCCGGCCCCCTGCTCTGGGGTCGCCTCTGTGGAAGGAGGCAGGAGACAGATGTGAGTAATAATCAAAGACCTTGTCTCGGTGCCGGTCCTTGGTTTACGGGTGTTAATAAAAAGCAGGAACTGTGATCGGAGAAGGCCAGCGGTGCCTGCGTGAGAAATATGGGCTTAATTTGAAACACGCCCTGGGTTCAAGCGCGTGTGAAAGGGGATGCCTTCCTGCCAGCCCTCGGTGTGACAGGAGCTCCGCAGACAGGGGGCTGGCACCATGGCCTGGAGTCCGGGGGCTCAGAGTTTTCCTCCGTAAGCAGCTCAGAGACTCGAGGGAGGAGGGGAGGAGGTCTTCCTGGCCGGGGGGAGCCCCGCCAGCCTGGGACTCAGGAGGTCTGCAGAGCTGACGGTCAGCGCGGACGGTTGCGGCTCTTCCTCCTGGCCCTTCCGTTCTCTGCCGATGGTTATGCCAAAGCAGGAATCCAGAAACCAAGCCCAAGAGCCCCCAAACCGGGTCATGGGAGACTTGTTAGTCTAGAAATACATGGGGAGGGGCTGGAGCAATAGTACAGCGGGGAGGGCGTGGGCCTTGCACGAGGCCGACCGGCCCGGGTTCGATTCCCAGCATCCCATATGGTCTCCTAAAATTACCAGGAGTAATTCCTGAGTGCAGAGCCAGGAGTAATCCCTGAGCATCTGAGCATCGCTGGGTGTGACCCAAAAAGCAAAAAAAAAAAACAAGGCAAGAAATGCCATTAGGTCAGGAGCCCAGAGTCCACGCTGGGGACCCCAGGTTTTGTTTTCGATCTTGTGTGGGTCTTCAGCGCCCTTGGCTAAGGGCCCCCTGCCCGCCTTAGGAAAGGGCAAAGAAATGCCCTTAGTATGGAGGTAGGAAAAGCCGAGGAGAGTAAGTGGGTTTGACTCGCCGTCTCTGGCGAGGGACGATCCCCACGGCTAAGCTACTGGCAGTTTGCGGCCTTGGGTCCGCCTGAGTTTCGAAGGTACTTTGCACCCGTCAAAGGAAGTTGCGTGAGCACTGTCCCAGGAGGATGGGCCACGCGCCAGCGTGACGGCAGGTGGAGAGGCAGCGTGCCCGGCTGGCGGGGCGTCTCAGCGTTTCTCATCTCCTGCCCTTTACTCCCCAGATCGGACCCTCTGGTGCTGATGCTGACCTCCCCCGGGACCACCCGCTCGGCCGGTGCCCCCACGGGCCGCGTGGCTGCCTGCCCGCCCGTCCCCAGTCTCGAGGCTGGGTTTGCGTCGTGGGTCCGAGAGCAGCTAGTGCCTTGTCCAAGACCAAGCTCGCAAGGAGCATGACACGCGCCCGTTTCCCAGCGTGGGCACGATGCTGAGAGCGAACAGAAGCGAGTGCCGCTCCCGTGGATTCTGGGCTGGCCGCGTGTGAGCACGCGTGAGGGATCCCGTGTCTGTGGCCGTGAGCGTATTGTATTGCCGACCTCCCGTTAGTCCGTAGCCCCCTTGGAAAGGCCACAGGAGAGCGGGTGCCGCCGCCCGCCCGCCCGCCGCCGCCGCGTCTCTGTCCTCTGTGCGTGCCCGAGTCCTGCCTGCGTGCGTGTATCTGCTGCCGCCCGGCGTCGTCCGGGAAGTCTCCACATAGGTGTTAGGTACTTGGACGTTCTCCGTAGCCTTTGTAAGTAGGATGTTAGTAAGATGTTAGCAGTATTCTCTAGCGGCAAAGTGCCAGAAAGGAGATGTCGACTCCAGACGAAGAACACTATGTATCGTGTTAGATATGTTACAAGGTAAAAGTTACTCACGGAAGGGTCAAGAGTAGCCCACGTGTGTTGTATCCACTAGTAGTTCCTGTAGATGATGAAATGTAATAGTTACTCATTGCCTGAGCCAGCTGCAGACTCCGCATTTGTTTCGTGAACTAGAAGTTTCTCTGCCCTGGCCGGAGAGGGTGTGCAGCACGTCGGGCCCCCTCTCGATGGTGGCCAGTCAGGGTCAGTTCCCGGCACCCGTATGTCCCCACAAACACCGCCAGAAGTGACCCTTGAGCGCAGAGCCAAGAGTGACCCCTGGAAACCACCAGATGTGGTCCAAGATCCCCAGATAAATAAATAACCCTCACAGATTAATAAATGCCTAATGATTAGAAATAAATTCGAAGCTACAAATCAATGGAGTGGATTTTCAGTCTCCACCAATTTCTGTCCTTGGCTTAGACACATAAATTGATGTCCCCACCCCACATTGTCATCCTGCTTTCATGACAGAAGTGAAAGAAAGCAAGCACTGGCCAAATGCATTCTTCTGCTGGCTCATCTAATGAGAGGTATTCATAGTAGTATTATACGTATAATCACCACATAATATATAGTTATCAATAAAGTGAAATGGGCCGTTGTGCAATAATCCATATATCCATGTCGCGAGGTTGATGGTCTGTAGCGCGAGAGCGTGGCTGTGTGCGGGGCTGGCGTGGGCTGCCCTGACGTCCAGCCCGGCTGTGTTCCTCAGATGTTGTAACGCTTGTCCTTGTTTCTGTTCTGCGTGGCTCTGTATGTACTGTTGTGAATGTGAATGGTTACCAGCACTATTACGGAAATATAAAGGAGAACGTGTGAAGCATTGTGCAACTATGAACCTATGTGGAGAGACAACGTATATTCTAAATAAAAATATAAAACACTGACGCTCACGGAGGAATAAATTGCTGGCTATTATGATCTCTTTTCCCAAGGATCGTTCAGATGTGGGTCGCTTAGACCCAGTCCTGCTGCTCTAGCCAGGTCAGGGCTTGAGTGTTCCTGCTGTTCCGAGCCAGCCCTGCTGAGCTGGAGAGAGCCCAGTGGTCAGGGCACTTGCCCCCCACACACACCTCGAGTCTCACTCCACATGCCCCGTGTGATCTCTGAGCGCAGAGCCAGGAAGCCCAATAGCAAAGAGGGAGGGAGGGTGGGAAGGCAGGAGGGAGGGAGGGAGGGAAGGAAGGAAGGAAGGAAGGAAGGAAGGAAGGAAGGAAGGAAGGAAGGAAGGAAGGAAGGAAGGAAGGAAGGAAGGAAGGGAGGGAGGGAGGAAGGAAGGAGGAGGGGACTAAGGCAGAGAATAGGGGAGGGAAAGAGGAAGGAAGGAAGGAGGGAGGGAAGGGAGGAAGGAAGGAAGGAAGGAGGGAGGGAAGGAAGGAAGGAAGGAAGGAAGGAAGGAAGGAAGGAAGGAAGGAAGGAAGGAAGGAAGGAAGGAGGGAGGGAGGGAGGGAGGGAGGGAGGGAGGGAGGGAGGAGAGGAGAGGAAGGCAGAGAGTAGGGGAGAGAAAGAGATAAAGACAAGAGAGAGAGAGAGAGAGAGGGCTAGAGGACTACATTATCGGGTTTTTAATTCCTCAGTGTGTCTGAGTGAAGTGTGGCGCTGAGAGGCCACTGAAAGTGGATATGGGGATTTTTTTTATCTCACGTGTGCTTTGTTTCTTAAAACCGACACGTCACGCTGATGTGAGGCCCGTGAAGGAGTCCCTGCCGGCAGCTCGGGATCAAGGTGAGGGCGGTCACGGCCCGGGCCTGTGGCATCTGTGCCTGTTCACTGCACGTCTGAGCACGCCCCAGGGAGCAGCTCGATCCGAGGAAGCGTGGTGCTCCTTAGTCACACGTGAAATTCACCGTGAGGTGGAGACACTTCTAGACGCGGAGCTGGTGTGTTTGTAGCGTAGGACAGTGCAGATAAATGTGAGGCAGAGACGTGAATGTAGACGGAGGGTGTTGGGTGCAGGATGACGGCTTGTGTCCGAGTCTCCTGTGATGGCTTTCCGGAACCCTGAGGGCCAATGGCCAGGGTGCGAGTCTCTCCCCCTCGTTTCAGGGACTCTCTAGCGGAGATGCTCTAGATGAGGACACAGGGATCTGGCTTCGGTCTTTATGCATTTGATACAGAAGTAAAGACGAAGGTGGTTAAACACGATCCCTCTGTAGAAGTATATCGTCAGAAATATAAGTAGCCACAAGACTGGTTATACTAGGATGTTAGTGTTCAACTAAGGAAAATATTGTCATTAATAAATAATTGTCAATGTTCTTGCTCTATCAGCGGCCAAATACTGTTATTTTATTGACAGGAAAATGGAACAGAAAAGATCCCGAGCCACTGTCTGCTCACTGGCTTGGCGGAAAGTGGGCGTGCAGGACCAGTGCGCTGGGTGTCTGACCCTCTGTCCCCGTCTGTCCTCTACTCCACAGAGTCGGACACGCTGGCCCACACGGAAGCACGTCCAGACACAACCCTGGCTCCGGTCAGCTCAAGGTGAGTCACACCTGAGGTTATTTTCTTAGCTTGAGGATTGCGTTTCTGTAACGCAGTTCATGGCGTTCTCCGTAACTGTCAGTACAACCGGAAGGAAAACTCTCGGTGATGAGTGCAGGATATCCCCACAGAGTCCCGCTGAGTGGCCGTGGTAGCTGGGGGTCCCTCTGGCAGGGGTGGAGATGGGAACACTCTAGGAGCAGACCAAGTACCTTGGGAGCTCAGGTTGCTGATTTTGTTACCCAGGCACTCAGCATAATGGGGCACTGATGAGTTTATTGATGACCAATGAGAAGTGAGTCAAGAAAGGGCAGGACTGGCTCAGTGATGCCGACTTCTCAGCATATCACATGAGTTTCTGCAACGGTCATGTGGGACGGTCTGAGATCCGAGAAATGAGCACCACATTCCCCTTTTTTTGATTTTAGGGAGTCTAGATCCTGTGAGGAATATCATTGTTTTTTGGTTTTCTTTTCCAGTGCCAGGGAAGACCAGGACCCCCTCACACAGAAGGTGAGTTTGCCGCTGAGCCACGTCCCCCGCCCCACAGATAATTCTCTTATTCTTGATGTTCACTCATTTCCATTATTACACGTGGGGAATGGGATCACGAGTAAATACATAAAAATGTTCCTCAGCCACTCATTGCTTCATGATTGACACGCGAATGGGGGAACAGAATCTAATTTTCCCTCATCTTTTTTGTCTTACACTCCTGAGGATGGTCCCACGGTTCTGAGTTCTGGAGTTGTGTCCACACGTCTAGATCCTGGGAAGCACGTAAGTTTAAGAGTCAAAGTTCTCTCCGGGGTTTGTGGGGATTTTTCAAAGAAGATTTTAGTGCATTATTAAAAGACATGAAATATAGTTCAATAAGGTGACCTTGAGGCCAGTCTTTAAGGAGACACAGATATCCAGATATTTTGGGGAAATTACTTTGAATTTTTGGCTCTTATTAGTGAATTAGTCCATTCCAGTGGAAATGAAATTAGATTTCCCCCGTAAATCTGCAGGGTGGGGTCTGTGGGGAGACTTGGTGAAAGTAATATTCCACATTCCCATGACCCCCTTAAACAGAGTATTCCCTGGGTCTAGAGACGGAGACTAGGAATTTGCTCAGTGTGGCTATTGGGGTAATAGGATAGAGTTATCACTAGTATGATTAATCATGGCACCATTAAAGAAATCCAATAATGCAAAAGCACGCGGACTCAGGTGGAGTTATTTTCTTTGCAAAGTGTTACTTCTTGATGGAAACTCACTGCGTTCTTAGAAAGTGTAAAATATAATTTAAAAGGCAATTGATCTATCTCTGTGATTGAGGCCGCGTACGTAAAAGGCTGTGTAGTTGAATCTGTGTGTTTAGACTGAGAACACTAATGTGATCGTGGCTGATAAGAAAATAATCGAGATAAAGACAGAGAAGGTCATTCAAGAGTTCCTTCCATGGTCTGATGAATCATCAGACTCAAACTTCTCAAGAAATGAGTTTTGCCAGTGCACGGTGAGAAGCAAACTGAGAAAATGTAGGGTTGGTATTGGGTCAATGATGGCTATGATCATCATATCTGAGATCTGCACAATGATCACACAAAAATCTGAGATCCAATCCGAAACAAGGTCCATGGGCCTTGCTGCTGGGGGCCCTGGAGTCTTTTCAGGAACTTAACACGAAGCTGTTTTTGTTTTCGTTTTGCTTCGCAGTGCCGGGGATCGGCCCCAGGACCTCCCATGTACCAGGTGAGTTCTACTGCAGACCCAACAGCGCCGGTCCTGGAGACGGTCTTCATGCTTAGTGTTCAGCATTTGCACTTGTAACCTTTAGTGGCGAGTGGGAGGGCACCTCTAAGCGTGTCACATATGTGTTAGCCACAAATAATTGACTGAAAAGTGAGGGACCCTGAAAAGGGGGAGCAGAATCCAGTCTTCTTTTTTTCTCTCCTGCTCTGGGGGGTGGTCTCAGCTGCCTGAAATGTGTCCCAGTTCCCAAACTCTGGCTGCACACGTGTCTAGAGCTCAGAGTACACGTGGGCTGGAGTCAGAGTTCTTCCGTGATGTCTGTTAAGCTCCTTACGAAAGTATGAAAGTCAGTGAGGAGGCCCTGAGTTCCGTCTCGGAGGACAGAGAGATGGTCCAGCTCTGAGGCGACCCCACTTGGGTACAGGTGCTGATCAGTTAGTCAGCAGCTGGAGACGAAAAGAAGGGCCCCAGTCACGGGTTGATGCCGGCTGTGGCAGGGCAGATGTGCACTGGGGTCGTCCCCACTCAGACGACGATGTCCAATTGGCAGAAATGGGAAATTCATTCATGCTGTAACTCTGGTTCAGCAACTTCAGAACGCTGACCCGTAGCTATCAGCTTTGTTCTTCCGGATTAGTTCTAAGTTAGAGATTGTTACTTTCGCCAAAAATAATACATCTTTATAAAGCAAATAATGTATGCCCAAATGAGTAATTGGAGTGTAGCAATCAGGAATCGATGTCGGTTCATCGGGTCTGCTTTCTGTAGAGTACCTTGGTTTTGGGGGGGTTGATTTGGTGGACGGAAACGAAATCTTCCATGGTTTGAGCTCTTCACTGGCATCGGCGGTTTGGGCCTGAGGGAAGGAGGGAGGGGCAGGCTGTGAGCATAATTCCATATTGGGAGGATGGGGATCATCAAAGTTATTTGTAGTTTTTTTTTTTAATTCTTTAAAAAAAAACATTTACTGAAAGAACTGTGGTTTACAAATTCACTGCTTATTGGGTTTCAGGCAAACAAATTTCAGCACCAATCCCACCGCCAGTTCCAACGTCCCTCTACCCTGGTTCCCTGCTCCCCACCCCCGTATTCCTGAGCTTAGATCTCCTGTTTCTGGTGTTGTTGGGTCTGTGCCTTGGAGGGGGCTCTCGGCCTCCCACGTCACCGGCAGAACCCCAGCCCGAACCCCGTCTCCGCTACTTCCCTTTCTCTTCGTCCTGGTCCCCCCGGCTTCTTTCCTTCTCTGTGTTCTCCTCCCTGTATTCTGGGGCAATGTGTATTTCTTGAGTGAAGAGAAACTTAATAAATGCAGCAGATAAAATGTAAGTTTTTAAAATAATGAGCCACCAGCGCGGAGAATCAAGCCAGGTTGGGAGTGACGGATGGTGAATTATGTGCGTCTACAGAGCTTCGGTCCAAACACAAAATGAAATCTCGTCCTTTGCTCTTTTGGAAAAGACCCTATAGCCAGTTTTTAGGAAGATTAAATTATGCAATTCTTGCCCTTTTGGGATTCATGGGTAATGGCTGTATTGGATTTTTATAAATGAATTAGTGCATGAGGCGTTTAACAAGCAGGACTCGGCGAAGGGAAAAACATGTCCACACCAATTACAGCCCCTGTGAGGACACGACCCCCACACCAGCTGTTCCGGGCCTCCTGCCCCGAGACACGGCGCCCGCGGACGGGCCTGCAGTAGCCCACGCTCTGGCAGAGCCACCCTGCGTGCGGTACTGTGAAACACATTTGCAATATAATAGACCAGGGGTAAACACGTGGCGCCTAATTAGAGCTCTTGTGTCCACTGATTTTCTCCATGAAACTCCGTGGGCACAGGGCACTTTCACTCTGGTATGAAACGGGCAGCGGGTGGCACGGACTCTGCTGTGTGGTGGCCTTGTTTTGAGAGGATGCAGAGGAACTGATTTTATCATTATGGTGCATAAATGATAACAAGCGAGAGGGCAAAGGGGTAAATACGGATGCGGTAATGGCCCATCTTACAATCAGGTTGTGATTTAGCGTTTCCACTCAGGTAATCACCCTCCGAAAGCAAGTCTGAACATATTCCAGATAAATAAAAGGAAAAATGAAACATACGCTATAACAGAAATTTTCTCCTAGGTCTCTTAGATTTAATTTTATTTTACTTTATTTACTTGTTTTTTTGTCATACCGGGCGATGCTCAGGGGCTACTCCTGGCTCTGCACTCAGGAATTACTCCTGGCGGTGCTCAGGGGACCATATAGGGTGCCGGGGGATCGAACCCAGGTTGGCGGTGTGTGAGGCAAACGCCCCCCCCTGCTGTACTCTCGCGCCAGCCTCTGCACAGCTGACTTTTCTTTCTTTTTTTTGTTGCTTTGGGGCCACCCCTGGCAGTGCTCAGGAAACCGCGTAGTCCTGGGGATTGAACCCGGCCTCCTGTGCAGAGCCTGGCCCCCAGCCCTTGAGCTCTCTCCCTTGCCCCACGACTCTTGGGGCTCGGGGAGGGCAGGGTTTTGAGCACGCAGGGAGTGCTCAGAAGCTGCTCCTGACTCCGTGCTCAGGGAGTGACCCCCTGCAGGACTCGGGGAGCCAAGGTGTGGCAGATTTAATGGGGGCGGGTATCTGCACAGCTCAGCCATGAGGGAAGCGGGGAAGTTGTCTTTCACCCCAGTTCTCAAGTTTCTCACATCGTTGAAATCACAACTGAATACATGAAGTAATTAAATGAAGGCCCCTTCGCGGGCCAGAGGTAAGAGCTTAGCATCTATTATTGTTTTTGATTCACTTCTATCACGGCTAGTTCTTGTTCGCTCAATTAAATTGCAACTCAAAGCCATTCCATCTGCTGAAACCATCTTTCCGTTCTGCAGGCTGGATGGATACTCCATCAAGGGATCCACCCGGGTCCCTCATTACCCCCTGCTGCTCGGGGAAGAAGCCAGCGAAGCGAAGCGGTGCAATTAACACAGTTCCCGGTTGGATCGGCTAGTTCCTACACTGCCATAACATCATTGGAAAAGAAGGAGTGCAAAAGCTACAAACTGGTGGAGGTGGGTTTGTGGTTGCTGCTTGTCTTGTTACAATGTTGCTCAGATCCGCAGCAGCAGGACCACATCTGGCCTGATGCTGTGAATGGGATGCGTCTGCGGAGGGCATGATTCATGTTTTAAGCACTAAAGTCCATTGCAAATCAGCGAACCAATGTGAGACGTGTTTAAGAATCTCTTCCGGAGACTTAAAAGAGCTCCTGGAAATTCATTTTCATATGAGCAGCAAAGCAGTGAGTGAATCAATGTATAAATTTTGTGGTAAAGAAGAAAGAGGCGAGAGATCCACCAAATTCGAGGTCAAGTTGCCACCAGCTTGAACTACATTTGGAACAAGGAATATTCTTATAAATTCTTAAGTACTTCCTTCTGTCAAGGAAAAAAGAAAAGATTCATGTTGTTACCACTTTCTGGACAAAGTAGCTAGACAGAGATATTGTAAAGGCAGCCTGCAGCTCCTAGTTTGTGCTCGATAAGTGAAGAAAAGTGAAAATTAAGTAGTTTTTTACATGAAAGGGCGCAACATGTAAGCTAAGGAAGAGCGCCTGTTTTTCTTTCTCCTGTGTGTTTTGTACCCCAGCGAGGCTGCCGGGAGGCTGTGATTCACCCTTTAATTATGAAGATCTTGACTGAAGCGTAAGGGCATGCAGTTTAGGGTAAGTAAGAGATCACATTTTTTACTCCTGGTGGGTCCTTTTCTGATCACTGTGTTACAGAATAAGAATAAGTAGCTTTGTGCAGTCACAAAATTGAGTCAAACACATACATACATGTGCTAACACGAAGACATCATACAAGTGTAAGGCACCTGCCTTGCCCGCAGCTGACCCCAGTTCGATCTGAGTGCCACTGGGTGTCACGCTCCCTCCAACCCTCCAAATGACGAATCTGTCTTGACAAAGGCTGTGGTTTATTTTATTTTTTTTTCTTTTTGGGTCACACCCGGCGATGCACTGGGGTTACTCCTGGCTCTGCACTCAGGAATTACTCCTGGCGGTGCTCAGGGGACTAAATGGGATGCTGGGAATCGAACCCGGGTCAACCTCGTGCAAGGCAAACGCCCTCCCCGCTGTGCTATCACTCCAGCCCCGGCTGTGGTTTATTTTTTTAAAAAACTTGTTTCCTAGATTAGAGATACGGTAAACACATGGAGGTCCTGACCAAGGGTCTTGTTCACGATTCAGATGAGAAATTTTCATGAAGAAAATTAAAAGTAATTATGCCCATAAAATTTCAGTGACCACTCATGACCAGTGACAGGATTATTCATGACATCAGAAACTTTGAAAGATTAATGTTAACAATTTCAATACTCTAAGAAATACATTCAAGTATTTTCCATTTGTTTGGAAGCAAATTCTATGTTGCTAACTCTGCCTTTAAAAATGAGGTTCCAACCAAATTAAGAAAGAAAAATCCTATTAAAAAATTTAAATGACCACAAGTCTTTTGAGGAATACTTTTTCCAAATGTTACCAATTTTGCAAAATTTAAGAAATAGTAACAACATAGGATTGCTTCTCAAAGATCCATTTGACTGGAAGTATTTAAACTGCTATCTTGTGACTAATAAGGACAAAAACCATGTGTCATTAAATGCTTTTGTGACTATTTTGTTGCGTTCACGGGTCTTATTATCATTGCAGTTGTTGTTTTTGAATATTACATATCTTCCTGCTTTTGTTGTGGCTGTCTTTTGGTGGGTAAATCTATGGGTCAGCACGTGTCTTGAAAGAAAGATTTTAAAAACCTAGTTTATTTTTCACTCCCAACACTGACTAAATGGAACATTTATCTTTTATTCCCCACTCTTTGTTGTAATAGCCTATACTACTACGTACAGACTATTGAAATATTTTGGATATTTTTCCATGAAACTTACATGTATTATTCTTCCCCTACCTTAGGCAAGAGGATACTATTGACTTGCTTTATTTAGAGCCAGTGATTTATTTAGCACTCTTTTTTTTTTTAATAGTTTTCTGGCACCCAGTTAGCTAACAAGTGCTAAAATAAGGTCTGCTGACATCTTTCTTTACATAGAATCCTACCCAGTCCCTCTGGACTGTCATGGGGCAGTGACGCCCGGGCCAGTGGGACAGTTGGCAGCCCGGGAATATTACGAAAGAGAAGTCATGGTTCTCCGTGTCCCTGCTCTGCCCCGGGCCTGGCACCCACGCACTCACTGGTTGTAAACATTTCTCCCGATCTTTGAATGAACAGAGGAGTGAGAGATCCACAGAGGATGTCCTTGGAAGAGTATGCAGATGAGCCAGCACATCCCGAGGGACCGACAGTGGCCGGTGAGTGACCGCAGAGGACTCCAGGAGCAAGCGTGCCCACGTGTAAGTTCTGGAAAGTCAGTGAGTGGGGGAAGAATAAACCAGTTGGCAAGTGAATGAGGGAAAAAGCGGCCAATGAGCGTTGACTAAAGGCGCACTCCCCCGAACAGACTCGTGAATCCATGCTTAGACGGAAGCTAATTGGGAACGAGCGACTCGGTGGAGGAACTCATGTATGAATTAATGAGTGAATGAGTTAAAGAGTCGCTGAGTGATTTAATTAATGATTAAGTCACGGGAAGCGAGAGGCAGTAGATGAGGAAAGCAATGAAAAGAAAAATGGACTAAATTAACTAATGAGGGAATAAGTTGACAAATGAGACAAATTAACGAGCGAGTGAATGGGCGGCCGGCGGGTGAATGGGTGTGTTGGGGAGGCCGAGAGAGAGGATGAATTAATGAGTGAGCACGGGAGCCCATCAGTGAGTGCCCGAGCCAGGAATAAATTAAGTGCTCAGAGGGTGCAGGGGTGAGCCAGCCGGTCCCCAGGCCGGTGACTCAGCGACCCGTGTGTGAGGCAACCGGGGTGCCCTGGGTGTCTCCCACGGGCAGAGCCAGAGTGTTGCCACACCGCGACCTCCCCGCGTCCCCGCACCTTCACTTGTCATCACTCGAGCCGGCCCGAGTGCCAGGAGCCGCGTGTCCTGCCCAGCCTCCGGGTGAATGAATGAATGGCGGGTGTGGCAAAAGCCGGGCGGGCCCTTGTGGAACCGGATCTCGCCTCATAGGCTCGGTCTGGCTACCCTTCGGGCTGTGTGTTGTGTGTCCGTGGACTGAGGCAACTTCTTAGGCCACTCCCCCGGGCCCGGCTTCCTGGGGCGCGGCCAGCGGGGTTAGGGCACTGGCAGTCCTGCCGTCCTGGGCTGGCCCGGTGCCGGGTGGAAGCCGTCAGGTGTTTCCTGAAAGTGGCCTGGCCCTGCCAGAACAAGGCGCCGAGATAATCCCGGCGTGTTCCCGGGCAGCAGGGCGCGCGCCCGGCCACACGCTCCTGCGGGTTTGAGCGGCAGGGCAGGGCCGGGTCACCCCTGAGCGTCACAGCGCTGGGTATTCCTTACAGACCACCCCAGGGACCCCCGTGACATTTCAAGGGGGCCCCGGGTGAGAACCGTGCAAATGAAGGGCCGTGGTGTGGAACTCGGGGTCCCGGCGGTTGGCGAGGGGCACCTGGGAGGGGGACGCCGTGGCGGGAGGAGGGCTGAGAACGCCCCTCACGTCCGACGGGGCGGTTTGCCAGGGCTGACGGCCTGACGCCTGCCCAGCGGCTGGCACGGGGAGGGGGAGGGCCCAGGGCTCCCGGCCGCCCCGCCCCCGGGAGTCACCGTGACCTGTGGCCTCTGGTGCTTCCCTCTAGGGCCCCCGGCTCTGACCACAGAAGAATGGCGCGTGTGCCTCGTCGCAGGGACGCGGTGTGGACGGGACGGCCACCCAGCGTGCCCAGCGCCAGCGGCGGGCAAGGAGAGTAAGTTGGTCTCCCCCTGGCACTGCACTTCCCAAGGGAAGTTCCCGCCCAGAGCTGGGGCCGAACACAGCCCCACCTGGGTACCGTCAGCCTCCCCCAGGGACCCTTCCTATCTGGGTGGTGGTGCTCGGGGCTGACTCCTGGCTCAGTGCTCAGGGCTCACTCCTGGCTCTGTGCTCAGGGCTCACTCCTGGTTCTGTGCTCAGGGCTTACTCCCGGCTCTGTGCTCAGGGCTTACTCCCGGCTCTGTGCTCAGGGTCACTCTGGCTCTGTGCTCAGGGCTGACTCCCAGCTCTGTGCTCAGGGCTGACTCCTGGCTCTGTGCTCAGGGCTCACTCCCAGGTCTGTGCTCAGGGCTCACTCCTGGCTCTGTGCTCAGGGCTCACTCCCGGCTCTGTGCTCAGGGTTACTCCAGCTCTGTGCTCAGGGCTCACTCCCAGCTCCCCATGCTCCCGATTGCCCTGTGGGGGGTACTCTGTCCCGGGACTGGGCTGTGGCCCAGTGCTGGTTGGGTCGGGGGCTCAGCTCCGAGGGGCAGCGGGCACGAGGAGGGAGTCGCTAGGCACATCCCTGTTTCAAATCCGAGTGAGAGTCACCCCACACACGCGGACCTTTAGGTTCTGGGGGACCCCTGAGCAGGTGGGGGACACTCGGCCCCTGGTGGTCCTGAGAGGCGTTTGCTGGGGGTAGCAACACGTCACCACACGCGGCCAGTGGCCAGCGTGGGGACGACCCTGTACGCTCCGTGTGGCGTGTGGCCCCCGGGCCCTGGGAGAGCCTTCCTCGTCTCCCCCGGGCTGTGGCCCCATTATCACCCTGGTCCCTTGGGGAAACTCCTGGGCCCCGAGGCACTGGGGTGAGCCCCCTCGGGCACCCGGGAACCTGCTGGAGCCACTGCCCGGCCGGGTGGGCCCGTCCAGGCATGTGGGACGGACGTGGGCAGAGGGGCTGAGGGCCGGGAGCTGTGACACTTCCCCCGAGGCGGGACCCCCTCCAGCCAGGGCCGCTCTGCGGCTGCTTCTCCGGGCTGGGGTGTGGCGGGCCGCTGCCTTGAGGGGCGCCCAAGGCTGGGGTCTTTCCTGTGTCCCTCATCTGCCCCCGGGCCTCCCCAGGGTCATATTTACGCTCCCCCTCTGCCCTGTGCGGAGGTCTGGTCCCCCCTCGGTGTCTTTGGGCGTCTGCCCAGCGGTCAGGCAGGACGTGGCGGCTGCTGGACACACTGCGCTGAGCTGAGGCCTCAGCGCGGGCCGGGCGGTGGAGGGGGGGGTGTTGGCCCGGTGTGTGGCTGTCCCCAGTTTGCTTCCCCCTCCCCGCCAGGAGTCAGCCCTGAGCACAGCTGGGTGTGGCCCGAGCCCAAACTGAACCAAAATAACCAAAACCAGATACACTAAGATGAGAAGCACAATTCAGGGCACGCGATGAATTCTCGGAATTAATGTTCTCTCGCTCTGAAAGAAACACGTTCGTCGCGAGATGCTACAAACCGCAAGTGTCAAAGCAGCAGCGCGTGGGCCCTCCCGGCCGGCCGGAGTGTCCCCACCTGGGACAGCGCTGTGCAGGTGACTCGGCCTGTTGCGCCGACCGCGTGTGTATGTGTGTGTGTGTGTGTGCGTGTGCATGTGTGCGTGTGCGTGTCCGTGTGCATGCGTGTGGAGGGGCCAGGAGGAACTGCAGCGTAGATGAGAGCCTTCGTGGTCAGTCTGGCTTGAACCCGCGCCAGTCCTGCACACGTCCCCACCCAGTGGCCTCCTATTTCAAAGGCAAAAGCAGTGTCCCCTCAAAAGTGGCCTTTTGCGGCCACTCTGTCCCGGGAGCAGCCGCGTGGGGTCTGGCCAGAGAGTTTGGGCTGGTCGGAGCTGGCGCGTGTCCCTTGGGGCGGGGGCACATCCAGGTGGGCAGCTCCTTCCTTACCGTGCCCCCCCATGTGTGCCTGGTTTCTGCATTTTACTCTGCGTGCTCAGGGCTCGTGTCTCGGGCGGCCACTGGCGTGCCCACACGCCCTCCCTGAGCCGGGCACGTCGAGGTTCTCAGCACCCTGTCCGTCTGTCTGTCTGGGTTCTCCAGGCGCTGAGCGACCTCCCCTGACAACATGAACGATCGTCTTCTTCCTTCTCCGTTCTCCAGCGGCAGGTGGCGGGAGCCCCGTCCCCCCCTCACTGGCCCTGTGCATCTGAGTGACTAGCTGAGGTCACTTTCCTCATTGCAGTTGGCTCCGGTTCCCTCGCAGCCAGGGTCCGTGTCCCCGTGATGTGAACCACTTCTCTGCATCCGAGATGCAGCTCCCCGACTCACGCCTGCTTCTGGCTGACATTCACGTCCACTCTCACCTTTACGACCATCTCACCTCACATCCGTCCTCACCTTTACACCCATTCTTCCTTTCTACTCACCATGGTTTTTTTTTTTTCTTTTTGGGTCACACCCGGCAATGCACAGGAGTTACTCCTGGCTCTTCACTCAGGAATTACTCCTGGCAGTGCTCAGGGGACCATATGGGATGCTGGGAATCGAACCCAGGTCAGCCATGTGCAAGGCAAACGCCCTCCCCGCTGTACCATCACTCCAGCCCCCTCACCATGGCTTTTAGTTTAGATATTACTTTTTCCTTTTAATCAGAGAAGATAAGGATTTAACTCTCTTGCATGACCCTCAGCCTCACCCCTACGCCACCCTGCTTACACACAGCTATGCTTTTTCTTCCTCGTGTCACACTCATACTTCTGGTCTGACCAATATTCGTGTGGCACACAGCGTAACAGTACAGCTGGGCACCTACTTGGCAGCTCCTTTCTGGTGTTTTTCCTGTGGAGTTATTGATCACTTTGTCTCTCTATTTGTTTCTCTTCCTCCTGTGCTGGGAAGGAGAGACACGCCGGGAATGAGAATGTTCTTTTGCCTCTTGGAAGAAATATTTCTTAGCGAGTTTTGCTCCTTTGTTCTCGGTTGCTGGTCTGTGTAGGGGTCTTGCCTTAATCTCTGTCTCTTCCTGGGGGCCCCCCCGCTCCCCTCTCCTTGTCTAGGACTCCAAATTCAGAATCCCGTGTTCCCTCTCTCTGGGCATGTCCTGTTTCATTCGGGCATCTCCGGACAGCTGCTTCTGCCAGGGTTCACTGGGAGGCCCAGGTTCCTTCCACATCTGGCCCAGATGTCCTGGCCGATGGTTTGGCTGGGTGTAGAATTCTGGTTGAACTCTTTCTCTCCGTCACCATCTCTTCGGGACTTGAGACCGTGAGTGACTGCCTCCTAATGCCAGCACCCCTACACCTCTTGGTAGCTCTGAACACTTTGAAACTCGTCTTCGAGAATGAAGCTTATGGGGTCTTATTTTTTGCCCTTTGAGAACCTGTAGGCTCCTCTCATTGTCTCCTGGTGTTTTCGATTCCATGCATGTGTGGTTCTGTATGAATCTGTGTTCATGCATTTTACCACACCCTTTTGGTGTGAACCTGTGTTCTTTCATTTCCCGGGGCGTGGGGGGTCCCTCAGCAGTGATACTCCTGACATGTTGCTCAGGAGTTGCCCCCCGAAGTGCTCGGGGAACAGTGCTGGAGACCAATTCTGGGGTGCCCACACGCTCAGCTTGTCGCCAGACTGACCCATCTGTGTCTTTCTGAGTATAACTTTATTCTGTTCAACCTTTTCCTTCCCACTGCCTCAGTCTCTTCCTAGCGTGGATGATTCGTTGGATACTTTCTTCTCATTTGTTTTCAGTTTGTATAAGTTATGTTGTTCATAAAACTATAGAATTTGGATCTCTCTGACTGACTCCCAAATATTTCTGTTACTTTCCACCCTTTGCCACCCCTTCCTGAAACATTTCTGTCTTTCCCTTTAATTTTATAATCTTTAAGAAATTTTTACTACGCTCGAAAATATGTATAGCATTGTTTCTAGGATGCAATTGATTCTCATTTATATTAGTATTAATGATAGTTGTTCTGTAATTTTTTTCTCTCAACAGAGTTTCCAAGATCTTTATTTCCCTATGTTTGTATTTCATTTCCTTTATGAGATGCTTTATTTATTTTTCTGGTGTTACAGAAATCTAGCTATTAACTCATATGTATTTATAGCATGATAGATATAGAAAGATAGATGCAAAAAAGATGCAAGAAAGATAGAAATGGAGAAGACTAGAGAGATAGAAATAGAGATCTGTGGCGATGAATGGGTCTGGATGGTAGAGAATAAGGATGCGGACAAATACATCTATAAAGAGAGAGAGGGGTGCCACACTCAGACGCACTGGTGAGCTGTTTGGAAGCTCTGCGTTCTCCCCCGTGACCCTGCTGGGCCTTGTGAGCTGTGGGCTTCACTGGGGAGAGGCCGGCTGGGCTGCCAGTGAATGACCCTGGGTTCAGGCATTTTTACGTTTTTGCTTTTTCTATGCATTTTCTACTCTTCCTATGCACCATACGTGGCTTTCATTTATTACATATATATACATATATATATACACATATATACTTTTTTACTGCGACACGAGGTTATTGACGGAAGACCGAGTGGCCTCAGCGTCCAGCCCTCTGCCCCTCCTTTCCTCTGGGGGCTGTGCCTCAGGTGAGGGCTGGGAGCCCACCTCCTCCTGAGATGTTTCATCTCCCCTGGTCCACGGCTTCCTGCTCCATCCAGGGGGATTCTGCCACCCCCCAGGACCCCTGTGGGTTCCTTGGAACTTTTCCCCAGCTGCCCCCATTGCCAGGTTAGAATTTGTTTGAAACTGCCCAAGTCCTGGTCCAGTGCTCAGCTCTGAATCCGTTTCTTTTCCCTGGTGTTGTGAGACGATGCTCCCAGCGGCTGGGGAGAGGCGGCTGGGTCCCCACCTCCATCCTCCACGCTGGCCTGGGGCTCGTTGACCTGTTGCTCTCAGTCTGAACACTTTAATTTCTTACTTGTTTTTTTTTTTTCTTTTTGGGTCACACCCGGCGATGCACAGGGGTTACTCCTGGCTCTGCACTCAGGAATTACCCCTGGCGGTGCTCAGGGGACCTTATGGGATGCTGGGATTTGAACCCGGGTCGGCCGCGTGCAAGGCAAACGCCCTCCCCGCTGTGCTATCACTCCAGCCCCCTCTTACTTGTTTTTAATTAGAATAGAGGGGCCCTGTTGAAGTCGGACAGTGGGGAGGGCGCCTGCCTCGCTCCTGCCAGCCCGGGTTCAACCCCCGGCAACCTCTGTGGTCGCCTGTGCCCAGCAGGAGTGACCCCTGAGTGCACAGCCAGGAGTGAGCCCTGAGCACTGCCAGGGGTGGCCCCACCCCGCAAAGAAACAAAAGGAAAAGAAAAGAAAAAGAATTTTTCTATCACTCTTCCCTCTGTTTCTCATTGGTTATCACATTTTAATGGATTTTTACAATTTTACACACACATATATATATCTAAACATATATCACGACATTTCCCTGACAGTTTCTTCTTATTCAGAAAGAACTTTCCTTTATAAATAGTCCATGTTTTTCTACTTCTTCCATGACTTCATCTTTTGTGTTTGAATCTTTAGTCCTGTGATTGTTCAAGGAATAATTAAAGGTTTAATTTTGCAGTTACTCCATGCTTTATACTTTACAGTTTTTTGTTTCTCATTATGCCTTTCTGTTACTTTCCATTACTTTGCATTTTCATGGTGCCTTGCTGTAATGTACTATATTGTCGTGTCACTGTTTGTGACAGCAGTCCTCATTCATTTTTCAGCATGTTCTCAATTGTCTCACATGTTTATTCTATCAGATGAATTTTAGTGATTTTTGTGACATGAAGACCTTCTTTCTGATTTTCTGTGAAATTGCAAACTAATTTTAAATGAGTTTGTATTTTTGGTATCTAGGCTTTGTGTGATGTTCTGTACTTTATTCTGTTTCACAGTTTGTCAAATCTGGCAAATTCATGATTTATCATTAAGTTTATTTCAAGGAATTACAAATGGTTTTATTGTGATTTTTTTTTCTCTTTTCTTATATACCCTGTCTGTTTCTGGCATCTAGAGAAGATACGCTATGTTTATTGTGATTGGCTTTCTCACTGAATTCTCTTACAATTCAGTTTTTTGGTGAATGTTTTGGAATTTCTACATGGAATCTTTCATATCAGATGTAAATTTTGCCGCTTTTAAAGACTTTATTCTTCCATTTCTCTTTCTTGGCCTATAGCATTGGCTAGATATTCCAAAACATTAAATATTTGATAAGGAAAATCTGGTCTGATTTCTGTTTCACTGTTAAATATGATGACAAATCATTGGGGCAAGGTTTAAAAGCTAATGAAATATTTAGCTCACCCATGATTTAAAATTGCGACAAATGTACAATTTTATAACGTGCTTTTAATACAATTTTATAAAATATACAATATTATAAATATTGTATATTTGATAAAATTTACAATACAATTTTATAAAATATGCAGTTTTATAAAGTGCTCTTTCAATACTTGTAGAAATTTTCATGCTGTTTTTCTCTGTTTATCTGTTGATACAATGTTTCATGCCTTCAGCATTTTGAGTTATTCTCTGGTTATGGTATATTACTTTTTAAACATATTACATGCCTTGCTTTGCTAGTATTTCATGTCGGAATTTCCATATTAATTTTTCATTGATTTCTCTATTATAGTTATGCTGGCTTTGTTAAATGAATTAAGGAAAATCTTTCATTATTCTGTACCATCTATAATGACACATATAAATCTATATATAATATAAGCACATATATTATATATAAATTGATCTGTTTGGTGATCCGAGTGAGGCTTGATGAACTCACCCAGATAACCTCTCCTGGGATATTTCTTTACAGCTTTTTTTCTGTTTCTCCTGTAATTATTCGATCCCTTTGATTTTCTACTTTGTTAGACTCATTTTGTTTCTTGTCCTAACGTAGCTCTGTAAATGTGCAGGCAATATAGCAGGGAAACTTGGTGAAAGTTCTTGTGCAGTTCCAATGTGACTTTGGAAAAACAGTTTCTCTTCCCAAATTCTTAGATTTCCCACTTGTACAATGGCTCAGGCGAGAGCCTGTGGCTCAGAGGGCGATTCTGAGGGTGGGGGAGACGAAGGGCCTCGAACCCTGTCTGGTACAGGGAGCTTTACAGTTCCTACCTCAGGAAATGACATGTTGAGGTCTACAATGTTATTAAATGATTGCAGTCATCTAATAACGATAATAAGGATCATTTCAATATTTCCACTTGAGGGGTTTTGAGCCCTTGGTGGTGCTTGGGGACAACTCCTGGCTCTGTGCTCGGGGTCCCCCCTTGGTGGGGCTTGGGGCCTGTGGTTTTGAACTGGGCTCGGCCACACTCTAGGCCAGTGTTCCCTCACCCTGGACGCTCTCTCTAGCCTGGGTATCTCTGTGATTATATCACCTTTGTCCTTCTTAATTTTATGTATATGTCTCTTATCTCTTTTTTCTATAGATGAACTGATGAGTATCTATTTTAAAAGTTTTAAAAGACTTAGTTCTTGAACAACTTTGTCAATTCAACCCACTGTGTGTGTACTCAAATTCAATAATATCTGTCTTTATTTTTTATTGATTCCACCCTTATGTTTTCCTTAAATCTGTTTTGCTGATCTGTTCATAAAATATCCCTTCTGTTTTGCTTGTTTAAGAATGAAACTATTTCATGCTATGAATTTGCCTCTGGTTGTGTCTTTGGCAGCATGTCTTAAGTTTTAATGTGTGGTGTTTTCAATATTTAATTGTAATTATGTTTTCCATTTTTCTTGCTTTTAAATGACTATCTGAATTAAATGTATAAAAGTATTGTTTACTTTTTTCATTACTTTCTCACTTGTTTGGGTTGTGTTTTTGTTATTCTTTTCTTTAATTATACTCTATGCTGTTGGAGAATGTGGTGCTACAAATTCTGCTCTGGGTGCTATATTGGGGCCTCCTCTGTGTCTGATACTCTCAGTTTTGTAAGGATTCATGGGCCTTTAAAAATAAGGTGTGCCTCTTGTTTATGGAATGCAAATTTTAATGCAAGGACATTCTACTTTACTCTTTTTTCCTGGTTGATTCTTTAGATAGTTGTAACAAAACCTGCAAACAACTGTAATTTTAAACTCATTCTGCGCAGTGATCTACCTTTTGCTTCCTTACATTGGCCAGAGCTCTGAGGTAGTGTGCAGCCTAATACTGAAAATGCATCTTTTCCTTACTTCCCGTTTCCTGTGAAGTATGCTGCTGTTTGCCTCGCGGTTCGCAGTTTGTGTATTGTTTATTTAGTATGAGTTGGTGTCTTTAGGATTGAGGAAACCTTGCCAACCCTTTTTGTCTCTCTCACCCCACAAATAAAGGCAGGAATCCTATTCGATCCCTGCTGGCAGTGTTTCTGAGTGCTCTTTCCTGGCGGGTTGTGAGGTCAGGCGGAACAGGACGGGTTTGCTGAACGCTTGTGCTTATGCGGGACTCTGCATAGCGCTTTCATGGCTGTTTTAAGATCTGGCGGTTGTTTTAAGATTTGGCTCTGGGGTGCTTGTAACTCTGGCGGTGCCCTGCTTTGCTGTCCCTGGTCCCTGGTCCCCCCGAGGTGGGCGTCCTCCTGTCATCCTCCTGCTGGGCCCTGCTTCCAGTCTTGTTGGAAAGTTCTAGAAAAGACTCGCAAATTCCAAAGCATTCTCCTCGAGAGTTGAGTGCTCTGCACATTTCCTGGTCATTTCTAGCATTCCATGGAGGCTCTTTAATTCCCTTCTTTTCTTAAAATAAGTGTGTGTGTATTGACTTATTTATTTCTACGGGATCACGGTGAGATAGAGCCACACACAGAGCTGGCCACGGCTGGCCTTCCGGCCGCCTCAGACGATGCCCCAAGGCTGCCCTCAGTCCTGTCCGTCTTTTCAGACACGTAGCCGCCTGCTTTCGGTGCAATCATTGAGCGAATGCCGTCCTGGTGGAGTCCGCTTCAGGGTTCCGTCTCCCTCTTCGTTTGAGTCACCTGAGAGCTCAGCTGGGACAGGCGTCGGCCCTGACAGCCGGCCATTGACACAGGGTTTTAGGAGGTGCGTAAGAGTGAACTGCCCTTAGGTGCTCGTCTTCATGTCAGCCAAGTCTGTCCAGAACAAGTGCTGGCCCCGCAGTCACGTGGACAGAGAGCGGCCGTCGTCCCCCTTGTCCAGTCCCTGCAGATTCACTTTGTAGGAGCAAGTGGGATCACTTGCCTTCTGGCAAGTCCAGGGTGCGCTGGACGCCCAGTGGGCAGCCGGGGGCATTCCGTGGCTGCGGGCACCCCTGTTCTGTGCCGTCTGTGCCCACGCACCCGTGAGAGCTTGTTCCGCCAACTTACCCCAGTGGGCACCAAGCGACGGCATTTGGCTCTGGGTCCGAGTGAGAGAGATTCCCCTTTGAAGAGCAAGTAACCTTTTTTTTTTTCCTTTGTTGGGGCCATCCTCAGTGGTGCTCAGGGGTTGTTCCTGGCCCTGCATTCAGGAGTCACTTGGGAGCCCTCGGGGATGCCGGGGATTGAACCTGGGTCAGCTGCATGCAAGGCGAACGCCCTCCCTGCTGGACTGCCGCTCCAGCCCACAAATGAGCCATTCTCCTGCTTCCTTCTTGGTTTGGTTGAACACAGGAAACAGAGTTGATGTTTCTTTCCGAACCCTTTCCTGTTGTCTTTCGTTAGTTTTCATAGTCTGAGTGTTTCTGAATTTGAGCTCAGGGGGCATCTGCCCAAGTGGCTGCGGTGTGGGGATGAAGTCCTGCCCTCTGCGCTCCGAGGCCCCGGGGGGTGCTGGGCCCTCGCTCCGGTCCCTGGCGGTGTGCTGGGCACGGGTGCAGGGCGCCCCTCTCCGGGCGGGGCTCTGAGCTCCGGCCCACGGCGTGCTCTCAGCAGGGGCCAGGGAAGCGCGTGGGTGGACTCGAGGCTGACCCAGCCTGTGTCCACCCTCGTGTGCAACGGCAGCGTTGTGAGGACAGTGGTCAGCGGCCGGCCCGGGAGGCGGAGGGGTGACACAGGACCCCCCCACCTCCAGCCCCGGCATTGGCAGGAGACGGGTGTCCGTGCAGGGGTCTCTCACCTCCCCCGAGGTCTAGACGGCCAGTGGGGACACAAGCTCGCACTCTGCACTCTCTGCGGAGTGCTGGGCGCCGGGGGTGCAATGCCGTTCCAGGGAACCCCACCCGGCCAGGGGCGGCGAGAGGACGCCTCTGCCACCACGGCTACGGACAGCGCCACAAGTGACCCCGCGTCCCGCCCTGGGCCCCGGAGGCCATGGAAGAGGTGGGCCTGTCCCAGCCCCGGGACCCTCATCTTTTGGGGATCCACCCCCCCCCCCGTCTGCCTCCTCCCTCTGACACCTGCCCGCATGGCGCTCTCCGGGCTCATCCTAAGGGTCTTCATCCTTCATGCTGGCCCTCGCCCCTGCGCCCCCGCCCCCGCCCGGCCGCCCTCTCTTGCTCCCGCCTTCCGAGGGGCCCCGGTCGCTCTCCTTGCTGGAGCGTCTGCTCCTGTCTGCCTGTCCCTCCGTCCATCTCTTCCATGGCGTGCCCTGCCCCACCCGTCCGCCCGCGCCCCTCCCTCTCGGGGGCACTCCTGGTCCCCGCTCTTGCTCCTCAGAAGGCATCCTGCTGGTCCTCCCAGCATCAGTGACATCCGTGACGGTGTAGGGGAAGGCAGTGCTCCAAGGCTCGGTGCTCAGCGGAGGGCCACCACGTGCTCAGCCCCGGCCTCCTCTCCGGCCTCCCCCCCCCCCCCGCCCTGCCTCCTTGCGCATCCCGGTTCTTCCTGCCTCATCCAGGCGGGTCTCTTGCCGTCTGCCTGCCCGCTGCCCTCTCTGTCCACCTCTTGCCCCGTCCGGCCTGCTGTGCCCTGCTCCCGGGCCCTCTGCCCCTTCATGCCCACCTCTCTTGCTCCCCTCACTCTGCCACGTCTGCTCCTGGCTCGCTCTCGGCAGCCTGCATCTTCCTCTCAGTGCTCACGAGCACCTGGCTCTCGGCGCACTCTGGCCTTGCAGCCCCGCCCCCCGCCCGCGCCCTCCCCCCTCCGCAGCCGCCGCTGGGCGTGGGAACTGAGTCTGGAGCGAGGTGGTCTGGCCTGGCCTTCATGGCCCAGGGGAGAGGCCCGCCGTGCCGGTCCCCCGCCTCTGCCCGCCTCTCCCTCACGTCCCTCTCCACCCCCGCCTGTCCCCTGGTGCCACCCGGGGCCCCAGAGCTTTCTGGCGTGACGGCACCCTCAGGCCCGCCCTGGTTCCTGAGGAGGTGGTAGACTATGGAACGTAGGCTTTATGCTTTCGACCTATGTAACATGGTCCACTAACCCTCGGAATCCAATCCATCCTCGGAGGGCACCCCGGAGGGGGTGCGGCGGGGTGGGGCCTTAGCTCTTTCACCCGGGCCTGCGACCCCACTCTCCCCCTCCACACAGTCTCTTGGGGCGTCTGGCGGTGACACGCCCGGCCCCGGTCTTGGGAGGGCAGGGAGGGCGCGCCCACCGACCCCACTTTCAGGAGCCCGCTGGCGTTGGGGGGCTTCCGGGGGCTTGTGAAGCCGACGTTGCTGGGCTGGGAGCTGACCAGCTGCTTCCTTCGCTCTGTGGGGGGAGGGTTCCGCGTCTGTGTCTCACCTCGGACCCGTGGCCGAGTCGGTGCTGGGCGGGGCCTTCTGGACCTGGAGAGTCACCATCCCCCCCCCCCCACACACACACACACACGGCCCTGGTCCTGCGGCCACAGTGCCCCCCTCGGCCCTGTGAGGCGTCCCAGGCTGGAATCGCCCCTACCCTCGGCCTGAGGTTCTCAGACCCTCTCGCATTCTCCCTTCGCTTCGCCCCCACCCCGCCCGGCCACGCAACCCCCCGCCACGCGCGCCCATTCTCTGTCTGCTCCCACCTGGACTCACCCCTCTGCCTCCCCCGTGTGCCCCCCGCCCCACCCCTGATCGACCCCGATGCTCGGCTCCGAGCTGGCGTGCCGGGTCTGGCTGGGAACTTCCCCAGAATTTCTAGAAGGATGAAATCCATCCCAAGGCCCGCGGCGTCTCACCCCCGGACCGAGCAGCGTCGGAGGGCTTCCAGGTGGAGGAGAAGCCTCGAGACCCAGCGGCAGCGGAGACCAGAGTCCTCTCGCCCACCGGCCCGCGGCCCGCGCCCAGCTCCGGAGGGCTTTCTGGACGGGACCCGGCCGTCCCCGGCGCGCCCGTGTGGTACTTGGAGAGATAGTAGACCGTATAGCGTACGCTTTATCCGTGACGTATGTAACACGGTCCACTAACCCTCAGTATCAAATCCATCCTCGAGGCCCCAGGCACGCGACGCCTTCTTCCAGGACGAGCGCAGGACCGGTCATCACGGCGTCCAGGACGGGCTTCTGCCACGACTCTCCCCGCCCCACAGCCGGCTCGACCTTGGAGGAGACCGTCTGCGGCCGCCCCGGGGACACGGAGACGCCGCCCCTCGCCCCAGAGCCACACCAGCCGGCAGAGGGGGGCGGCCCGCGGCCACGGGCACCCTCTCTCCGCCCTCGCTGCCCTCGTGCGGTACTTGAAGAAATGGTTTACCGTCCCACATACATTTCAGCTATGTATGTGGGACGGTAAACCGCTTCTTGGTATCCAGCCCAGCCGTCCGGACCCCCGAGAGGAGGCGTCCTGGGCCTCGGCTGCCCGCGGGCTCCGCAGGACCTGCCCAGGGCACTCCCACAGCGGCCAGTGCCCACCGAGCCGCCTGCTCCCGCCCCGCTGGCAGTCCACGAAGAGGCAGTCGGGGTCGGAACGTTCCAGGAGGCGACACGACACAGCCCCCGGTGGCCGTCCAGCAGGGCCGCGCGGCCCCAGGGGAGTCAGGACCCCGTGGCGGAGAGGCAGCCGTGGGCCCCAGGTGACGCCTGACTCATCCTGCACTGCGGGCCGGGCTCGTCCCTGGCCCGTCCCGCCCTGGACGCTCGGCGAACTCGGACCGGTGCTCCGCCCGCCTCTGCAGGAACCGGCGAAGACGCCCCGGCCGTCACGGTACCCGAGGCCGCGGGCGCTGCATGGCCCTCACTGACCGCTGCGTCGCTCGGCACGGCTTGCTTCCCGGAGGCTGCCGCGGGGTCAGCGCCTGGGTCCGGGCAGGGCCAGCCACGCTTCCCACGCCTGGACTGACCGCGCATGTGGCCTTGCCTAACCGCTCGGGGCTCCCAGGGCTGAGGCCGGGCCCAGCCACGTGGCCGGGGTCGCCGCCCCTGGGGTGGGGGCGTCCCAGGCAGCTCTCAGGGCCCCCCGCAGGGGCACACGGAGAGGACGGAGCCGCGGCCGCCAGCCCTCCCCACGGTGCCTGAAAAGATGGTTGACCGTAGGACATGCGCTGTCTCTGTGCCGTATGTAATATGGTCCACATCTTCTCACTGTCTCTCTGTCACGAGGGCGTCCCGCGGCTCGGCCACCTGCGAGGGAGACCGGCAGCCCGGCAGCGGCACCCCGGCACCGCGGCGGGCCTGGGCGGCTTGCCCACAGCCCCCGGGGCCGTCCACGTGGGCGCAGGGCCCCCCGGCCTTCAGCCACGGGCTCGTGTGACCTTCTCTCTGCCCGAGCCCCGAGGTCCCACCACCCCCCACCCCGCCAGCTGGTGGCTGCGGCCCGGGGCCTGGCTAGGTGGTCCCGGCCCCGTGTTCCCCGCGGCCCCCCGCCTCGGCCAGGCACTCCCGAGACCCGGCTCGGGGACGCGGCCGGCCGTGCTGGTATTTGCAGATGCGGTTGACCATGGTGTGTACGCTTGACCCGTGCTGTAGGACACGCGGTCTGCTTCTTCTCGTATCACCTCGCTCTGGACGGCCCCGGGGCCGCCGGCCCTGAGGAGGAGCCGCGGCGAGTCCGGCTGCTTCCGCTTGGTACCTGGGGAGAGGTGGTCCGTGGCGCGTTCGCTTTATTCATGGCGCACATTACACGGTCGACCTCTTTGCAGTATCTAATCCCGCCTCGCAACCAGCTTTTCCGGAGCTAACACCAGCGCGGGGCGGCGGGCGGGCGGCGGGAGGGGATGCGTCTGCGCTCGCTGCCCCCTGCCCCTGGCACGTGTGCGTGTGTGCATGTGTGTGTGCATGAGTGCATGTGTATGCCTTTGTGTGTGTGCATACATGTGTGCATGTGTGTGTGCGTGCATGTGCATACATGTGTGCATGCATGTGCATGTGTGTGAGTGCGTGTGTGTGTATGTGCATACATGTGTGTGTGCGTGCGTGTGCGTGTGTGCATACATGTGTGCATGTGTGTGCGTGTGTGTGCATACATGTGTGCATGTATGTGCATGTGTGTGAGTGCGTGTGTGAGCGTGTGTGAGCCTGGTTCTCCTGCGTGTGCCGGCTCGCTGCTCGCGGTGGCCCTCCCCGGCTTGGCAGCTGTTCTGGCGGAGCAGACGTTGCTCGGCGTGTGCTGGGTACATGAGGTGGTAGACCAGCAAGCACACGCTTCATTCGTGCCGTTTGTGACCTGGTCCACTAACCCTCAGTATCTAATCCCCCCCGGGAAAGAACTTGCCGGAAGAAGTGACCACCCCGAGCTCGTGGCGGGGAGCGGGTCTCCCCTCGAAGACCAGCGCCTGTGAGCTCCGGCCGCCTGCCCGACGGGACCGACTCAGCCGTGCGGTGGGCGGGGCCTCCTGCCGCCAGCCTGGCCCCCGCACCCCAGCGCCCGGCCCGCCGCCTCCGCCTCGCAGGTGCAGCCTTGGCCGGCCGGGCCCCGGGGCTCTGTAACGGGGGTGGGGGGCTGTGGCCTCCTGTGCCCAGCTGTGCCGGTGCCCTGCGAGCTCGGCCACTAGCGCCCACGGGGGCGTGTCCGGGCCGTGCTGTGGGCGCGTGGTGGGTGCGGGTGGGCCGGCTGGCGCGGGGTCTCTGGACTCCCTGGTACCTGAGGAGAGGTCTCCTGGGTTTTTGTTTCTGTGATGCGGACGAAACACACCTGGCTAACCTCTTCTCCAGTATCAAATCCCGTCCTCGGGGACCCCCGGGGGGGTGGACCGGTCTGGAGCGGGCGAGCTCGTGCTCCCGGCCGGCGGGCTGACCGGGCCGACTGCTGAGCCGGTGTCTGCTCGTGGCCGCTGTCCCCTGGCCTGCTCGTCTGCGGTGCCCCCCTGCTCTGCGGCTCCCGGGAAGACGCGCCTGACCCCCGCCCCCGTGCCGCCCGGGCCCAGCCCTCAGCTCCGGAGTGGTGCACTCTGGCCGGCTGGCTGCCCTCGGACCCGCGCCCGCTCTGCGCCTGCGCCCGTGCCGCTGACCCGGGTCTGTCCTCCTTTCCTAGGGCGGCTGGCCAGGGACACGATTGGCCCGGGAGTGCCCTGCTGGTGCAGGCTGGGGCGCGGCCGGCCCAGGTAAGGTCCAGTGCCCTGTGGGAGGGAGGGGTGGTCTTGGGGTCGGGGGTGGGATGGGGGGTCACCTCGTCCGGGGGCTCCTGCCCTCGGCCCCTCGGCTTCCAGATGAATCTGGCACTTCGGGAGCCTCTGGGAGCAGATGTGAGTTCTCGGCCCGCGGGGGGCCGGGGTCACTGTACCCAGCATGGGTGAGGCAGGCCGCCCCCCTGCCCTCTGACTGCTGTCTCTGTCCTCACTGGGGCCCCCGAGGGTCTGCCTCGGTGGTACCAGATCAGGCTCTCAGGGTCGAATCCCAGCCCAGAAGCCGCCTCGGCCCAGCCGTGCCCCTTGCCTTTTGCACAGGTGCCCTCTGGGCAGACGCCTCCCCCGCTGCCGGGTGCCCGCACTCCCCTGCCGTGTCCTTCCAGGAGTGCCCGTGGCGGTGTCAGAACCGGGGCGGCCCGGTCTGCAGCCCGCGGGACACACAGGTCGGTACTGTGGGTTCTGGGCTGTGGAGGGGCCCCGGGTGTCCCGACGGGGCGGGCGGGAGGCAGAGGCAGGCCTGCACGGGGGCCCAAGGAGAGCGGCTGCGTTTAGGACTGACCCAAGCCCGTGCCTGTCCCTCAGACTCTCGCCCGGAGGGGCCCTCGCAGACGACCGTCCCGGTGGGAGAGCGCGGCAGCCCCCAGGCCAGCCCAGGGTCTAGAGAAACTGCGTGGACGTGGCCTCTGCTCAGTGGACACGGCTCTCTGCCCACGCGTGACCTCCCGGGCGCCAGAAGCCGCTCAGGACCCGTGAGTCAGACTCTCCACAGGCCAAGACTCGGGCCACCTGGTCGGCCTGGTGCGTCACAGCCCCAGGAGGACTTCCTGGAGGGGACACGCCCCCCGCCGTGCGGGGGGACCCCGTGCTGGCCTTTGCGCTGTCCTGCCGCTGCAGTGTCCGCTCCGGGCTCAGATACTCGAAGAAGAGGTTGTCCGTGTTGTCTTCTTTCTCAATGTTGAAGAAACTTACACGGGAAACCTCTTTTTTCTGTATCCAGTGCGACCCCGAGGGACTTCCTGTTCCAGCCCTCAGGGACAGGACACCACCAGCGCCGGGCGGCCAGGGCCAGGGCCGGGGGCGGGGCCCAGGGGCGGTTCCGTTGTGTTGGCCGACTTTGGGGGGTGGGGGGTGCCTCATCATGGGCGGCCCCGGGTCCGCCCGCCACATCACAGCAGGGACAGGGCTCTGCAGGGTCCCGGGGGTGGTAGGCGGGAGGGAGGGGAGCATCTGGCTACACTGTTTCCCTGTCCCACCCACCCAGCCCCTTCTGGGTCCATCGGGGGCTCGGGAGGTCGGGGAGGGGGGGGCTGTCAGGGATTCCTGGCTTTGCACAGGGCCCACTCAGCATGCAGTGGGTGGGGGGTCTGCTTCCCACTAACAAAGCATCAGGCATTGTGTGTGTGTGTGTCTGTGTGTGTGTCTGTGCGTCACTGTGTGTGTCTATGTATGTGTGTGTCAGTGTGTGTGTCAGTGTGTGTGTCTGTGTCTGTGTGTGTGTCAGTGTGTGTGTGTGTGTCTGTGTGTCAGTATGTGTGTCTGTGTCAGTGTGTGTGTCTGTGTGTGTGTCAGTGTGTGTGTCAGTGTGTGTGTCAGTGTGTCAGTGTGTGTGTCTGTGTGTCAGTGTGTGTCTGTGTGTGTCAGTGTGTGTCTGTGTGTGTGTGTCAGTGTGTGTCTGTGTGTGTGTGTCAGTGTGTGTGTCAGTGTGTCAGTGTGTGTGTCAGTGTGTCAGTGTGTGTCTGTGTGTGTGTGTCAGTGTGTGTGTCAGTGTGTCAGTGTGTGTGTCAGTGTGTGTGTCTGTGTGTGTCGGTGTGTGTCTGTGACTCTGCGTGTCTGTGACTCTACGTCACCTTGTGCTTTCGGGCGGGGCGGGGGTGGGGCTGTCTCCTTCTCTCTTTTCAGTCCTAACCCCTGACCTGGAGGACTCTCTGGACGTGGAGCTGGACCCCACGAGGGCCCAGCGGCACCCGGAGTCCACGGGGCCTCTCGCCTGGACCCCGCCCTCCTTACTGACCCGGGGAGGAGGCTGCGTGTTCTCTGCCGTCTGTCCACGCCTGCTGTCCTGTCCGGCTAGCCCGGGCACACGGGGCCTCGGGGCCTCCTGCCAGGGGCCGTGTCCCCCCACTAACCGAGACGCCCCGCCTCTTGGGAGGCTCCCGGGGCAGTGCTGGGGCGGTGTCGGCGAGGAGGAGGGTGCGACAGTAGGTACCGCACGGGGCCGGCCCAGCACCCGGCCCAGCAGAGCCCAGAGACGGGGCTGGGCGGCCGGGGGCAGCGTCCTCCCGGGGATGCGTTTCCCGGCCCGTGTGTGCCCCCGGGTTCTCTTCCTGCAACTCAGTGGCCGCCCCGCCTCCGCCCGGGCCTGGGGTCCCTCAGTTCACTCGGCTCCCTGCCCCCCACCCCCGCCGCCCGGCCCCAGGAGCGACGCGGCGCTGACAGGCGGCACTTAAGGGGAAGTCGCCCGTGTCTCTTTCGCTGTGTTTGTGACGAAACATTCGCGGTGCACTTCTCCCTCGGTGCCCACGGACACCTGGAGAACCGCCGGCTCGGGACCTGCGCGGGGGCCGGGCACGGGCAGGACGGTCACGGCCACCAGCGCCTGCCTCAGTCTCCCCTCTGAGGGCTCTCCCCTCTCCCTGCCACGTGGCCTGGGCTGGCTCCATCCCCCTTTACACGACATACATGTATACACGCAGACACACACCCACACGCACACCCACAGCACACTCACCTACACACCACACAGTGCACACGTCCAGGCCTCACACAGCACACATCCCCACGTATACACTCACACCCTCAAACACACGTACACTCACAGATTCTCACATACACACCACACAGTACACACATACAGACCACACACATCATACATCCCCACGTATACACTCACACATGCAAACCTATATCACATGTCCCTATGTATACACTCACACATGCAAACACATACACTCCCAAATTCTCACCTACACACTACATACGTGTATCCACATACTCACCTAGACACACCTTACCCACATCACACACACACAACACACATCACACACACATGCCTTTCCATATGCAGACACGCACCACAGCTACACCCCAGGCATACTCACACATGAATGTGTAGACACGTATACATGATGCACACCATACAAGGTCAGTACACATACAAACACGCACTCACACATACCACACCATCCGCGCCGTGCACAGCCTTAAATCACACACATCCCCTGTTCACATCCCACACCTGCATGTATGTACACGCACATATGAATACTCAGGTGCTCAGACACACACACGATTCCGAGGTCACGTGGGCGTCAGCTTCAGCGCCCGCCTGTGCTGCTGGGATGGGGGTGAAGAAGGCCCCGAGTCCAGGCAGCCAGAGAGGCCCTGGTGCTCGGGAGGCCTCGGGGGCCGGGGGACACTCCCCTCCTAGGGAAGCTGTCCAGGTGCCTTGACAAAACCCGCACCGAGGAGCTAGAGAAGAAGCAAGGCCTGGGCCTTTTCACCTGATGCCCTGGATCAAACCCTGCCTGAAGCTGGCCTGCAGCTTCTTGTTTGTGTGAATACAGTCACCCTGGCTACTTAGGCCAGTCTGATTGCCTTTTTAATAATAATAATAATAATAATAATAATAATAATAATAACAATACTCTTGGGGCCAAGCCAGTGATGACGAAGGTGGCATTTTCTGTCTGTGTCTCAAAGTTGTGGGTGGCATTCCCTGCCAGTGGCCGGGAGGCTAACGTGTGCTCTGTGTGCAGGGAAGGCCCCTGGTGTTCCTGCGTGGCCGCCCTGCCGCGCCCGGCCCCTCGCGGACCTCCTGGGGACACGGTGCTGATGAGTCCCGCCCAGAGCCAAAGCCCAGGGAGCTGCTGTCATCAAGGTCTGGCCTCGCTCTGCACGACCCCTCACCTCTGCCCCGCTGGCCCCGGGCCCCGGGAGCTGGGTGGGGCCCCGTGTGTGGCTGCCGGTCGCCCTGACCTCAGTGTCCCCCACAGCCCCACCGAGGCGGGAGCGGCTGCGCCGGCGCCATCCTGTGGCCCCTGAGAGGAAGTCGCCCATGTTCTTTTCGCGTGATACGTGACGAAACAAACATGGTGCACTTCTTCTCCGGCGTCAAATGAACCCCGGGCGCTCCCGGGACCCTCGACACGGTAGGTCCCCCACGCCCGCACCCACAGCGGGCGCCACGGGCACTGCTGCCGAGGGTGCCCCTCTGCGGGAGGCCGAGAAGGCATTTCCAGGTCGCTGGGAGAGCCCCCGACCTCAGGAGGGGACTGGTGAGAGCAGTCCCACGGACAGCACGGCCCCACCCGAAACACGGGGCAGCGGGGACCAGCCTGGGGGTGACGGGGCAGCGGGGACCCAGTCCTGGGGATGACGGGGTAGCGGGGACCCAGTCCTGGGGATGACGGGGTAGCGGGGACCCAGTCCTGGGGGTGACGGGGCAGCGGGGACCAGCCTGGGGGTGACGGGGCAGTGGGGACCCAGTCCTGGGGGTGACGGGGCAGCGGGGACCAGCCTGGGGGTGACGGGGCAGTGGGGACCCAGTCCTGGGGGTGACGGGGCAGCGGGGACCAGCCCTGGGGGTGACGGGGCAGCGGGGACCCAGTCCTGGGGATGACGGGGCAGCGGGGACCAGCCCTGGGGGTGACGGGGCAGTGGGGACCCAGTCCTCGGGATGACGGGGTAGCGGGGACCCAGTCCTGGGGATGACGGGCCAGCGGAGACGAGTCCCAGGGAGGTGACGAGGCCAGCAGGGACCAGCCAGAGGGGGTGACGGACAGGGTCAGCGGGACCCAGCCCTGGGGGTACAGGGTCAGTGGGACCCAGGGCCGAGTGGCGCCCCCCCCCCCCCCGCTGTCTGCTGTGGGGGGCTGGGCAGGGCTCCTGGGCCCCGGGCCTGATGCTCCCCAGACACTCTCCCCGCCCAGGTCCCGCCAGGTCCCGGCGGACGGGGACCCGGTGCAGCCACGAATCCTGCTGGAATCACCGCTGGCTCTCGCCTCCCTGTTTGCTCACCTGCCCTGGGTCCACCGCTTGAATGCCCGCCCGCCCGCCTGTCCACCCGACTCCCCGTCTGTCTGTCCGCCCGCCCACGTGCCCGTCCATCTGACCCCCACCTGCCCACCTGCCCGCCTGCCCGCCTGCCCGCCGGCCCATCCTGTCACCCATCCACCTGCCACCTGTCCAGCTGTCCATCCGCCTGCCCGCCCGCCTGTCTGTCTGCCTGCCCACCTGTCACCCGTGCGTGCGTGCGTCCGTCCGTCCATGGTCCGTGAGTCCGCCGCAGGCCTCCCTGGCAGAGGGGCGGTGGCCGTGGCGGCGGGCCGTGTCCTGGAGAGCGGCTTTCCCGGGTGCATTCATTCCTGTGTCCCGGGCCGATCCCTCCTGGCCAGCCGGCGGGAGGGAAGGCCACTGGCCGCCTGGCACCAGCGCCCCCGGTGAGTGGCAGGGAACGTGGGGGTCGGCGGGCCCGCTGCTGGCCCCGGCCTGACCCGGCCCCTGACCCCTGCCTCCTCCTCCCGCAGGGCACGTCCGGGTCACGCCGGGAGCGTCCGCGCCACTTTGGTACTGGAAGAGAGGTTGTCGGTGTGTCTTCGCTGTACCCGGGACGAACAATACGGGTGCACTTCTGTTTGTGTATCACACCCCGTCGCCAAGGCCCGGCTCCTGGTGGCCGAGTGTGGCTTTGGGCCTGGCCTGCTGGCAGCCCACCCCCTGGAGGCCTTCCTGGAGGAGGAAGCATCACGGTCAGCCTGCTCCCACTGTCGGGAGAGGCAGGTGGCACCTTGTGTGTGCAGACCTGCTTGAGAGCACCCTGGGCGGAGGACGCAGGCCCCAGGGTCCTCGTGACAGCTGGAAGCGCTGCAGGGTGCAGGTCCCTCACACTGAGTGGGGTCCTGCTGTCCCTGCCCCGAGCTCTGCGGAGCCCAGGTGCACAGAGGGGCGGGGCTTCCCGGCACACTCAGCCAGGTGCCTGCAGGGGCGGGGCTTATGGCCCCGCAGGCAGGTGCACGCAGGGGCGGGGCTTACCCTCAGGCAGGTGCACGCAGGGGCGGGGCTTACCCTCAGCCAGGTGCACGCAGGGGCGGGGCTTACCCTCAGGCAGGTGCACGCAGGGGCGGGGCTTACCCTCAGGCAGGTGCACGCAGGGGCGGGGCTTACCCTCAGCCAGGTGCACGCAGGGGCGGGGCTCAGGCTCCGCAGGCAGGTGTGCGTGTCCCGCACTTTCTGCGCCCCAGCCCTCGTTTGCGGTGCAGGCGCGTGGCCGCGGAGACTCGCGCGGCAGTGCTGGTCCTAGATGCTCGAGAGGAGGTTGTCCGTGATGTATTTGCTCTGCTCTCGGCAGATATTGCACGGTTGATCTCTTTTCCTCATCACATACCTTCTCGGGGGCGCGAGACGCGCGGTGAGTGCGGGGGCTGGCTCCCCGGTCACCGCGGCAGCCGCCCCCCGTGCTGCGAGCATGCGTCCTGGGGGTCCCCCGGCCTGTTTCGGGGAGCGGCAGAAGTGAGGGCCTGCAGCACCCACTTACGTGTCTAGTTGAGGAAGAACCGCGCCCTCCCCCCGGCCTTGGCGTGGTGCTGAGTCTGAGGGGCCCCGAGAGGGCAGAGGCGGAGCAGCCCGGGGGGGGGGGGGCGCCGGCGAGCACGTGGGGGCCGTGACATGTCCACACGTGGGGCCTGTCCCACGGGCCGGAGCGACTCGTTTTCCCAAGTGGGGCGGGGCGGGAGTGCGAGGCCAGCCTGCTGCGGGGGGCCGTTTGCAGGTGCCACGGGCGACGTGGCGCCCTCGAGGCCCACCCGGCCTCTCCCTCCCCTGGGGAACACACGTGGGTGGTGCTCACCCTCCTCCCGCGTCCTCACCACCCCGAGTCCCCAGGGGGAAGCCGCCCTGGACGGACGGTGAGTGGCCGCTTAAGCGGGTCTCTTGGGAGTACCGTTCCGGAGGGCGGGGGCACCCGGGCTCTCCAGGGGCACTGACGGGCCCTGGCCCCTTGGGGGGCCCCGGCCAGTCCGTCGATCTTCCTCGCCCCGAGTGAAGGGGACTCCGCGATCTCTCCACCCCGGACGTCTGACCGGGACACTGACGGGCCCGTCGGCGCCCTCTGGAGCCCAGCCACACTGTTCTGGAAGGTTCTTGGATGTCATCGTTGTTGCCGCGTCTCTGAGGGTACGTGAGGGGTGCTGGGCTGCCCGGGCCAGAGCCGTTGGGGCGGGGCGTCCGGGAGGGCCAGGGCCAAGGGGGGGGGCGAGGTCAGCACCCCTCCCACCCAGGACCCGGACTGCACAAGGCTGGTCCTGCAGGCTGGCCCGGGTTTCCGCTGGCCAGGGCGCCCCCCACCTCGGCCCTAGCGCCCGACTCCCCAGGGCTAGATCTTTCTGGGCACGGCACAGGCGGGTCTCCCTCCGCGAGTACCTTCCCGGCACTCAGAGAGGAAGTTCCACGTTTTCAGTATCCGAAGCTGCCAGGACCTGTCTGGACGGGTCGGCGTGAGCAGGACTGGGGAGGGCCACGGCTTCCCCAGAGGGGGTGAGTGGAAGATGGAGGTCCCCCGCCCCAGGCCCCGCCCCGCCCGTCCCAGGCCCCGCCCGGCCCCGCCCCAAGCCCCGCCCCAGGCCCAGGCCCCGCCCCGGCCCGCCTCCGCCCGTTCCAGGCCCCGCCCCAGGCCCGCCCGGCCCCGCCCCAGGCCCAGGCCCCGCCCCGCCCCGGCCCGCCTCTGCCCGTTCCAGGCCCCGCCCCAGGCCCGCCCGGCCCCGCCCCAGGCCCAGGCCCCGCCCCGCCCCGGCCCGCCTCTGCCCGTTCCAGGCCCCGCCCCAGGCCCCGCCCCCGCCGCACAGGCCACGCTCCTGGTCCTGGTCGCCCCCCGCGCTGGCCGCCGGCCCTCGCTGTGCTCCGACCTGCCTCCGGGACGACCGCGCCGAGGCCGCTGCCGGCCAGGACCCATCATCTCCTTTTGGTATTTAAAAGGTAGATTTCCCTTCTATGATTACGTGCTGGATGGCTAATCATAGAGGAAAATCCACGTTTTCAGTATCAAACGCGGCTCGGGACGGACGGCGGGCGGACTCCGGGCTCCTCCTGGGTAAGTGGGAAGGTGGTGGGCCGCGGAACATGTGCGTCTCTGCTGTCATATGTCTGCCGACCATCACCTCCAGAGACCCCCGCGCAGACGAGCCGCCGCCGCCCGCCGCGCCGCCGCCCGCCGCCCGGACCCGCCCCACTTGGTATTTAAAAGGTGGATATTCCTTCTATGTTTACGTGACTCGTAGATAATCATAGAGGAAAATCCATGTTTTCGGTATCAAACGCAGCTTTGGAACTCCTCCGGAAGAGACGGCGGGCACGCGCGCCCCAGCCCCGCGCCCCTCCGCTGGGTGGGGGGCGCACACAGCATCACCGAGGCCTCGTGGCGTGGAGCCCTGGATGTGAAGATGCCGGGGGGTAGGGGTGCGGGGGGCGGGGTGGCCGGGCCCCGCCCCGCCCCCCCCGGCTGTCCTCGCAGACCCGGCCCCGCGCGTGCTCTCCGTCTTTGGTATTTAAAAGGTAGATTCTCCTTCTATGAGTACATTATTTATGATCAATCATAGAGGAAAATCCACGTTTTCAGTATCAAATGCTGCTTGGAAAGGCCCACGGACGCGAGCTCCCCGCCACGAGCAGCCGCGAGCCCGCCAGAGCCCGGGAGAGCGCGGAGCGCGCGGGACGGGGTGCCAGGCGCGGAGTGGACTCTGCGCTGTGTGCTCTCGGTGTCGGCTGTCCCTTCCCTTCACCCGCGGGGTCCCTTGTAGCTGCCGCAGAGAGTCCGGGGAGGGCAGGAGGGCAGGGGTGCGGCCGGCGGGGGGGGGGGAGGCTCCGAGCGCGATCCCGAGCGTGGCCCGTGGCCCTGGCTGCCCACCCCCTTGCCCCCACAGGCCGGGCGCAGAGCCCGCAGGCTGAGTGACCGGAAGTGCCCCCCACAGCCCGGCCCACGGCCCCGTGGAGAAACACAGGCCCGGCCTACGGTGAGTTGTTCTGCCTCAGGGGTGGGCTCCTTTGGGGGTGTCTTGGGGACAGTGACCCCCACCCCCACGCCGCTCTCTCTCTCCACAGCCTGTCGCCCGGCCCGGGATGGTGGCCCCCGGGAGACGCGGCCCCCCTGGGCGGGGCAGCACGGGTGCCGCATGTCCAGGCAGAGCTCAGCCCTGGACGCAGGCCTGGAAATGTGCGACTGGTCACGGGGCCTGAGTGTCTGCTCACGGGGAGCTCGGCAGCCGTCAGAGAACTTTCCAGAAGAGAGGCCCTCCAGGATCAGGTGGGTGCCCTCCGGCGTGTTCGGGCCGCCGGCTCTGCCCAGCCGAGTCTGACTTCCCGACCACACGGGACCCGGGGGCACCCGGTGGGTGGGCGCTGGCGCAGTGTGACCAGTATCTGCGGGTTCCCCTCGCGGCTGTCGGGGTGCGTGGTGCTTGGTGCAGCCCCGACCTTGCCGCCGGCCCAGGGCAGGATCCAGTTGCCGTACATCCTGCCCGCCTGGGACCCCTGTCAGGCTCATCCCACCTGCCCAGGGCTCCCGGGCCGCCGGCCCCCAGAGCCTCCCGTGGGACTCCCGGGCCCGGCCCTGCAAGGGGGCGGCAAGTTGCCTGTTGTCTGTGTTTGAATTTGATGCTTTGCGTTTTTGAAGGTGGACCCGCCCTCTGTCCATTCGGACTCCCTCCCTCCGCAGGGTGATGTCTTGAGTCACAGCGGACTGCAGAGCGGCAGCCTGGCTTACACATTATGCATTTGTAACCCCAAACTGCCCATGCCAGAGGGCTTCCTGGAGGCGGAGGCGGCCTTTGGGGTAGGAGGCTGAGATGTGCCCGTCAGTGCTCCTCGGTGAGCGGGGACGGCAGTAGCCTCTCAGCGTGTGCCTGTGGGTCCCGTGAAGCCCGGAGACCCGCGTGGGGACCCCCGCGCCCCAGGTACGTGGATGCGGAAGGTCAGAGGGGTGTGCGTCCGCCGGGCGAGGTCGCCGCGGGTCCTCTGACCTCCTGCATTCCGTTTTGCGCAGGTCTCCGGTCCCTGGAGACCGTCCCTGGGCTCAGCCGGCCCCGGCCTCTTTGCCGGGACCCCGACAGCAGCCTCCGCCCCAGAGGAGGAAGAGAAGGTCCCGCCCGGGGAAAGGTGGGTCCCTCGGGGGCTCGTGAGCCCACACAGCCTCCACCTGCGCTCCCCCCAGCGCCCCCTGCTGGACAGGCCTGGGGCACTCGGGGCTGGTTCCCGAGGCCAGGGCGGGGTCCTGTGGTCTCTGGCGGGAAGATGCCCCGTGCATCCTGAGGACATCCTGGAGGCGGTGCCCACCAGCCTCCTGCCGCCTCCCCGCCACTCTGCAGCTGCCCCCACCCCAGTCGCGGTCTGGAGACGGTCAGGGTCAGGGCAGCCCCCCCTGGGCACACACCCGGCAGGAGGGGTCGGCCCCGCCCCGCACGCCTGCCCCTTCCCTAGGATGACCGAGGCCACGCCCTGCGCTGCGGGAGCCGCGACCTGCCCGGTGTCTGTTTGGTACTTAAAGCGAGGTTGCCCTTTGTATATTCGGTTTATTAACATAGAATATACAAGGGCAAGCTCTCTGTGAGTATCAAACCTTGTCGGGGAGCCTTCCCGGGCCAGCCCGCACTCAGCGAGGGACGTGGTACGTGGGTGCATGAGCGAGTGTGACCCTTTGCCGTGTGACGAGCATCCCGGGGCGGGGAGGTGGTCTGCGCACACGCCGCGGCCCACGCCCCTCCCTGTTCCCAGCGGGCGGGCCCGGGGCATGCAGTGTGTGCTGGGTCCTACCCTGGCCAGGGGTGCATGGGGGGCCAGCCCGGGCCCCCCGTGCTCTGCGGCGGCGTCTCGTGCCGCCCCGGCCTGATCGCGGCGGCGCTTGCTGTGCTGCTACCTTTGGTCCTTGGAGAGTGGTTATCTCTGTTCTGTTCGTTTTGTTCATGTCGAATCGTACAGGGTCATCCACTCTTTCAGTACCAAGAGCGCAGACTGTAGCGCGGGTCGCCGCCGTGCTGGCCGAGGGGTGCACGTGGGCGCGGGGGTCCCCCGGGCTGCGGGGGCACCCAGTCTTCTCCCTGGGCCTTTCCTCACCCGGGACCCCGACTTCTGGGCTCTCAGCGGGGCGGGGGGCGTTCAGGGCAGAGTTCTGGTGCAAGGTGGACACCTGGACATCCAAGTCCTCCCCACAGGTCCGTGTCGGACGACAGAGCCGGAGCTGCTGTGGGCGGACAACGGGGAAACTGAGGCCAGGACGGTGCCTGAGCCGGCCCAGATCCAGGCCACCCCCGAAGGCCGGCGCTGGCGCTGGCCACCCGGAGCTCAGCTGCACAGGGGCAGAGACGCAGAGTGAGTGTTGCGGGGTGCCCGCCCGCCCGCCACGCCGTGGACCCGCCTCCACCACGCCCTGTGGCCGCCGTCGTGGAGCCGAGCACGCCCTGGACGCTGCCGTGTTCCTGCCCTCGCTGCTGTTTCATACTTGAGGAGAAATTATCCTTGGTGTGTTCGCTTTATTCATGATGAATCATACAAGGACAATTTCTTTTTGAGTATCAAATCCTGCCTCGGCGGACGTCGGACTCCGTGACAGCTCTGTGCAGGGACGCCGCGGCCTCCGTGGAGCTCGGGCTGCGGCGGGTGGGGGCATGCGGGGGGGCCTGGGGCTGCAGGAGGGGCCACACTTGGCCACCGGCCAGGACACGTCCGCGCCCCGCCCATCTGTGTGGGCCTGGGGTGGGAGCACTCGGGCCTGGTCCCACCAGCCTGCTTCGAGGCCACCTGGGGGGCATCTCTTCCGTGTCAGTCCCTGTCCCCCGCCTGAGTGCGTCACTGACCCCCCCCCCCCGAGCATGCGCACCACTAACTCAGCGTGTGTCCTGCTAACCCTCCCGCCCTATCCGGAGCACCCCGGAATGTTCCGGAAGGCACGCCGACTTCAGAGAAGACACCGGGCTCCTGGAGGAATCTGTGCTTTGGTGCTTAAAGAATGGCTGTCCGTAGTATGGTCTCTCTATTCATGGTGATTAATATCGGACAACCATTGTTTTAGTATCCAAATGGGCTTCGATCGTGGTCTCAGCAGAGCCACCGACTTCAGCAAGAGGACGTGGCGGCCAGCCGCCCCACCCCCGAGCATGCCCGCCTGGATCTCGGCAGTGACTAACCCGGGGACCCCGGAACGCATGCCACCCGGGGCCCCAGACTCACCCAGCTGCGGTTCTGGGGCGTGCGTGGGGACCCCGTGGGAGGGGTTGTGATGACTCACGTGTGTTTCTCTTCTTAAGTCTCAGCCACGGGGGACTCCAGGGAGGGGCCTTGGCGGGAACAGGACCCGCCCTGCCCGCGGTGTGGCATGCCCTCGCAGCCGTGCCAGGGCACCCGGCTCACTCTGCATGGTCCTGACACCGCATCTCCTGAGCCCGGGCTGCCGCGGGGAGACAGCATGTGCATGCGTGTGTGCGTGCAGTGCTGGCCCGCGCAGACGTCCGGACGCCTCCTGCGACTTCATCACTTAGGGATCTTGTTAAAAGGCAGATTCTGATTCCAGGAGCAAGATTCTGCATTTTTAGCAAGTTCCCAATTGATGCTATCTCTTCTGGCCCGTGAACAGCCGTGGAGCCCTGGGGCCTGCCTGCGATGCTGTGTGTGACGTGTGCTGTGTCCCCTGACCCCCTCCCACCTGCCCTCCGCCCGCTGGAGCGTCGCCAGCTGCCTGGGGTGTGTGCGCTGGGGTCCCTTGCTGTAGAACAGGCCCGAGCTCCTCTTCTGTCCTGTCTGGTGGGCCAGAGCTGGCAGGCGGCCTGGAGGCAGGCCGTGGGGAGGGCGGGTCGGCAGCAGGCTGGCTGCAGCTTTCGGCTGGGGGCGTCTAACCCATCTCTCCGCATCCCCAGTGTGGCCAAGAAGTTGCTTGAGCGGACCCTGCAGGGGAGACTGAGGCAGGAGGCACCCCCCTAACACAGGAGGTACAACCTGGGATCTGGTTGGTGGGGGGCTCGGCAGGTAGGGCGGGCTTGGGTGTGGGTGGTCGACGTGGACACCTGTGCTATCTTTGCAGGGTGGGACCTGTGGATCCTGCTCGTCCCAAGAACCTTCCAGAAGGAGCCAGGCCCCCGGCGGCGGGCAGCAGGCGGCTGGTTTTGAAGGATATTTGAGGAGAGGTTACCCGTGTCCTGTTCGCGTCATTCGTCATGAATAATACATGGTTAACCTTTTTTTGAATATCAGTCTCTGCCTCGAGGGCGCCGCACAAGAGCTGTGAGAGCACGTGCTTGTGTGTGCAGGGGCGGGGCATGCTGCTCGGCTGCGCATGCGCCAGGGAGGTGGGGCGGAGGTGGGGGAGGGGAGGTGGGCGGGGCCGGCGTGGTGTGCGCATGCGCCTGGGAGGTGGTGGGCGGAGTGAGCATGGGTGTGCACTTGTGCAGGGGGCGGGGGGCGGTGTCAGCGTGGCTGTGTGCATGCTGGGGGGGCGGAGTCAGAGCGGCTGTGCGCATGCGCCCTGGGGAGCAGCGGGAGCGCCTCTTGGACTTGCGGTGCTGGTGCTGTGAGCTGGGTGAGTTTGCGCACCACCCCGTCCTCTGCAGCGCACGACGCCGCCGGGGGGCAGGAGCTGGTTCCCAAGAGACCCCCGGGGCGTCTGTCCTGCGAGCCCCGGACCCGCGGCCCAGTTCTCCGCTGGTAAACCCGGGGCACTCGCGGGTCGGGGCGCAGCCCGGGGCCTTCCTGCCTGTTCGCAGCGCGCACCTGGGACGGGACCCCAGATTCGGGGGGCGGCGGAAGTGTGCCCCGGGGCCGGGGTCGTAGCCCCCACGCCCGTCCTGCCGGCTTCGCGAGTGAGCACACACCCACGCGCACAGCCCAGCGTTGGGCCCCCGGGAAGCAGCCTCGGCCGGGACTCCAGACGTGGCGGGGTGGGGGTGGCCCCCAGCCTGGCGCCGCGCAGAGGTGCCCCTGGGTGCCCCCTGGGTGCCGCAGCTCCAGGGAGGGCGCAGGGCGGGGCCGCCGAGCCCCTTGCGCGGAGCGGGGTGAGCACCGTGGGTGAGCACCGTCTGCAGGTGGGTGGCTTCGCCCCTCCCCGCCCCCGGGAGTTTGGTGTGCGGAAAGCTTCTGGGTGCGGGGCCTGGTCCCCGGCTCTCGCCAGGGGCCCCGCCCTCACGACCCCCCACAGCCGAGGCCCCTTCCCCAGCTGGAACGTTCCTCGGAGCCCCGTGCCAGGTGGCGAGTGGCCGCGGGGTCCCCGGGCTGCCGGGCCGGTGGCCGGGCCCGGCTCTAGCGGGAGGGGCTCCCTGGGCCCACCCCGTCTCGGCCCGCTGACCCCGCTCCTGGGGCCGGCGAGTCTGGGAGCTCGTGCGCTGTGACCGCGGGTCCCGGAGTCAGTGGGGCCGGGTCGGTGCCCCGCGGCCTTGTGCGTGATTGCAGACCAGGCCTGGGCCCGGGGGTGGGCTGTGTTCAGAGCCCGGCCACGGGGCGGTGAGGCTGACGGCACGGGGGCCTGGTGTTTGGGCCCACGAGGGCCCGGGAGAGGGTGGCAGTGTGTTCTGGGTGGGCACTGGCGTCTCTGGGCGCTGAGGGTCTGGGCGGGGAGAGGGGGGTGGGCGCCTGGCTGGGGTGGGTCCTCGCAGACCTGGGCGAGGGTCTCTGTTAGAGCTCTGGCCCCTTGGGGTGTCCTGGAGAGCGCAGCGGGCAGATTGAGGGGCGTGGGGGCATGAGGCGGCACCGAGTGACTCCCCAAGGGTGAGCAGTGGGGGTGCTGGAACAGTCCGGGGGTCCAGGTAAGCCCCGGGTGCATTTGGGGGCGCTTTCTCATCTGGTTAAGGTTGATTTCCAGGGGGCTGCTGAGTGCACTTGGAGCTGGGTGCAGGCGGGGTCTAGGGGGTGCAGGTGGGATTCTAGAGGGGTGCAGGTGGGGGTCTAGAGGTGTGCCGGTGGGGTTCTAGAGGGGTGCAGGTGGGGGTCTAGAGGGGTGCAGGCGGGGTCTAGATGGGTGCAGGCAGGGGTTCTAGAGGGGTGCAGGTGAGGTTCTAGAGGGGTGCAGGCGGGGTCTAGAGGGGTGCAGGTGAGGTTCTAGAGGGGTGCAGGTGAGGTTCTAGAGGGGTGCAGGCGGGTCTAGAGGGGTGCAGGCGGGGGCTCTAGAGGGGTGCAGGCGGGCTCTAGAGGGGTGCAGGCAGGGGGGTCTAGAGGGGTGCAGGCGGGGTCTAGGGGGGTGCAGGCAGGGGGGTCTAGAGGGGTGCAGGCGGGGTCTAGAGGGGTGTAGGCGGGGGTCTAGGGGGGTGCAGGCAGCTTCGTGGGAGGCTGTTCCTGCTGTGCCCTGAGGCATGGGGCCACTGCTGGCGCCTGGCGTGTGGCCCCCGGGACCGGAGCCCTTGGTGGTGGGAGGTGAAGGCGAAGCCCTGGGCCCTGGGCCCTGTGGTCCAGGGGTCGCGGGAAGGAGGCGGGGGGAGAGGCCAGCAAGGCTGCGCTCTGCCTCGGTGGGCCTGAAACAGCCTCAGAGGGGGCTGGGGTCTCCTGGACACTGAGTCCCCGCCCAGGCCCTGGGGCTCTCTCCTCACGCCTCCCACCTGTGCTCCCCTAAGCGGGAAGGACCGGCCAGGGAACTGCCCCGGGCCTCATCTCCGCCCTCCTGTCCCCCGGGGCCCGCCCGGGCTGGGACAGCTCCCCTCGGGGCGGTGGGAGTTGGTGGCCGACTGGCTTCCTGCCTCCGGGCCGCCCCCGACGGGCTTTCTTCAGTGCCAGAGGCTGCCTTGCAGGCCGGCTGGATGCCCGTGTGGAGACAGGACCCGACGGCTGCCAGGGGCTGGGTGGACCCCGAGAAGAGTCCACAGGGGCCCCCGATGTGCTACTCCGGGGCAGGGCCCAGACCCTGGTGTTGGAGCCCCCGGGGTCAGCCTGTCCCCCGCACGGCCGTGCTGCACTTCCCGTGGCTGTGCTTCTCAGCGCTGGGCCTGGCGGCCGGGGCTGCGTTTCCTTCGCGTGGGGCGGGCGCAGTCCCCCGTGGGCACTGGCCGCATCCAGGGTGGCGGCCCCCTGAGACGCTCTTGAGGGGGCGGGTGTCCCTGCCCTCCAGCCCCACGCCCTGTTTCCGCACAGGCCCCGCTGCTCTGGGGGGACTCCGGGAAGCGTGGCCACTGCGGCCGGAGGACGGAGCGCCGGACGCCGCCCGCCCCTTCGGGTAAGTGCGTCTCGGGTGAGCATGTGACGTGGAGGAGCATGTCACTCGGCCCACTACCCAATCCTCTCCCCGTCCCCCACAGGGCGCCTGCCGGGAGAGACGCTCCTGTCCCAGGCTCAGCCCCACCCCGGCAGGACTGCTCCTGAGGGTGCCCACCGGCCTCACCTGCTGGGCACCCGCCTGCTGACCACCTGCTGGGCACCCACCTACTGACCACCCGCTGGGCACTCGCCTGCTGACCATCTGCTGGGCACCCACCTACTGACCACCTGCTGGGCACCCACCTGGCCCTGACCGCCTGCTGGGCACCCACTGGCCCCACCCACCTGTTGGGTACTCACCTGCTAGCCCCGGCCACCTGCTGGGCACCTACCTGTCCCTGGCCACCTGCTGGGCACCCACTGACCCCAACCACCTGCTGGGCACTGACCTGCTGGGCACCTACCTGCTGGCCACCTGCTGGGCACCTACCCGGCCCTGACCACCTGCTGAGCACCCACCTGGCCCTGGCCACCTGCTGGGCACCCACTGACCCCAACCACCTGCTAAGCACCCACCTGCTGACCCTGACCACCTACTGGGCACCCACTGTCCCCAACCACCTGCTGGGCACTGACCTGCTGGGCACCTACCTGCTGGCCACCTGCTGGGCACCTACCCGGCCCTGACCACCTGCTGGGCACCCACTGACCCCAACCACCTGCTAAGCACCCACCTGCTGACCCTGACCACCTGTGGTCACCCACTGTCCCAACCACCTGCTGGAGTGCACGCTTGCTGGCCCGAACCACCTGCTGGGTGCCCACCATCCCCAGTCACCTGCTGTGGCACCCGCCGGCCCTGACCATCTGCTGGGCTGCCCAGTGCAGGCGGCTCCCCTGATACCGCCCTGGGCGTGGGTCTCCCGCTGGGCGCACCCCGGCAGCCGCCTCGCAGCTGGGCCTCGGGGAGGGACAGCCGGGTGGGACCCTGACTCCAGGAACCCCCTTGGTGACCCGGGTGACCAGGCTCCACCTGGGCCTCTCCCAGCTCTGGGCGACCCCGACCCACGGCTGCCTCTGCTTGCACGGTGAGGAGCAGACCCAGGTGTGGCAGAGGGGCGGCCAGGGCAGTCGGGCCTTGGTCCAGCCTGTCCACTCATCTCTAGCGTCCCCTCGCCCTAACCCCCAGAGGCCACACCCCCCAGAGAACAGCTCTGCAGGCTCCGAGAGGGCCGTGTCGGAGGGTCACGGCTCTGTGGTCAGTGCCCGGTCCACCCCTCACGCCACACCGTGTCTCTCAGGCCGGCTGGTGGGCTGGAGCACAGGGTCAGCCCTGCCGTGGAGGGGAGCAGTGTGCCCAGCACCTCGGCCTCGTCCATCCTAGTCCAGCTGTCCCCCCGAGGCCTGCTGTGCTCGTCCGTGTTGCCGGAGCTCGAGGGCGGGGCTGCTCCCGTGGGGCCGTATTTCCGCACTTTGTGAATGAGTGATTCGCCCCGAGCGTTGAGTCGCAGCCACGCGGAGGTGAGAGCAGAGAGCGTCTCTGTCCTCCTGCCGTGCTGTGTCACCACGTGGGTTCCCAGTTCCCACCACGCAGAGAACAGAACCGAACAACGGGAGGGGATCCTCAGGTTCCCGATGCCCAGGGGTTGTGGGGACCCCCTCCCCGAGGCCCCTCACGTCTGGGCCTGCCCACAGCCGGGCCTTGGTGGTTTCCCACGGCAGGCGACTGGGTCGTGTCCCGCAACCTTGGTGCCTCGGGTCCTGGGTGTCGAGTGTCCGGGTTTGTGATGGTCCTTCCACTTGTGGACTTGGGGGCTTTTCCTTGGGGTGGCCACAGCGGGAAGGAAGGTGTCCCCAGCCCAGAGGGGCCACAGATGTTGGTTTAAGGGCAGGTGAGATGCTCAGCATAAGCTTTGCTGGACACCCCCACCTGAGAGCTCGCTCCGTCTCTGCGTCTCTCTCCCCCTCTGTCCCTCTCCCCCTCTCTCTCTCTCCCTCTCTCCCCCTCTGTCCCTCTCCCCCTCTGTCCCTCTCCCCCTCTCTCTCTCTCCCTCTCTCCCCCCCCCCCTCTCTCTCCCTCTCTCCCCCTCTGTCCCTCTCCCCCTCTCTCCCTCTCTCCCTCTCTCTCCCCCTCTCCCCCTCTCTCCCCCTCTCTCCCTCTCTCCCTCTCTCTCCCCCTCTCTCCCTCTCTCCCTCTCTCCCTCTCTCCCTCTCCCCCTCTCTCTCTCTCCCTCTCTCCCCCCCCTCTCTCTCCCCCTCTCTCCCTCTCTCCCTCTCCCTCTCTCTCCCTCTCTCCCCCCCCTCTCTCTCCCCCTCTCTCCCTCTCTCCCTCTCTCCCTCTCTCCCTCTCTCCCTCTCTCCCCCTCTCCCCCTCTCTCCCTCTCTCCCTCTCTCCCTCTCTCCCTCTCTCCCCCTCTCCCCCTCTCTCCCTTTCTCTCTTTGTCTCCCGCTGCCTTTCCTTTCCAGGGGGTCTTGTTCTTAGGTTCCTTCCAGGGGGGCCTCATTCACCCTCAGTCCTGGCCCTGGTTGCCCCTTACCCCTCCTTCCCGCTCACCTCCGCAGCTTTGGCACTCGGGGCCCTTCCTTGGACTGTCCCCTCTCCTCCTCGACTCCATGGGGCTTTGCTGCTTGTTGTATCCTGTGTGTGTGTGTATGTGGGGGGCAGCGCCTCCCGCTTCCCGAGCCCGGCCCTGCACCCTGCGCCCGGGGGCCGCGTGGCTGTGATGGGTGGGTTTCTCCCGCACCCGGGCCCAGTGCGCTGTGCTTCTCCCTAGGCCCTGGTGGGGACACGTCTGTGGCCCATCTGCCCGGTGTCCACTGCTCCGGCTCTGGCGGTCTCCCTGGACTCGGGGGTCTGCCCTCGGCGCGGGGCCCCCCTACCGTGAGGACCACCGTGAGGGCCCCCTTTGCCCCGACCACACCCAGCCTGGGAGCTCCTGCCTACACTCGCGACGGTCTGGGCGGACCCAGGGCTGGCCTGGCGGGGCGGCTGCGGCTCCTGCCGGGGTCCGCTCCCTCTCCCGCACCGGGGGCCTTCCTGGAGGAGGCCCGCTTTGAAGAAGAGCCAGCCGCCCCGTGGTGCTTGAAGATAGGTTATCCGTGTTGCCTTCGCTGTACTTGTGCCGAATCATACACGGTTCACCTATTTTTCAGTGTCCAATCCCGCCTGGGAGGGCTCCGGGGGCCGCGCCAGGGTAGGACCTGGTGTCGGCTCCTGCCCAGGGTAAGCGGAGGGGTCTGGGCACCCGCTGTGGCGCATGTGTGCCCCCGTGTGCCCCCGTGTGTCCGTGCATGCCCTGGTGCCCCCGTGTACCTGTTCTCCCCTCCGCGTGGGGCCCCTCCGCGGGAAGGTTCTGGAACAGCTCTGCGGTCCTTGAGGAGAGGTCTCCCATGATGCATTCGCATGATTTCTGGACGAATCATACATGGTTGACCTTTTTTTAAGTATCAAACATGGCCCAGGAGTGCTGGGGGGAGGGCGCCCTGCAGGGACCGGGCAAGGCGGGTGTGCGCGAAGGGGTGGGGCGGGGGAGGGGCGGCTCCCCATGGATGTGGCCCCCTGCTCGCTGCTGTGCCAAGCTTGGCCGGGGGTGGGGGGGTGGGGAGGGTGTCCCGGCCTCACCCTGCTGTCCCACCCTAGGCCCGGGGTCCGGACGCGCCCGCGCCAGCCCTGCTCAGGTACTCGAATGGAGGTTGTCCATGGTGTGTTCATTTTATTTATGATGAGTATTACATGGCCAATCTCCGTTTGGTACCAAATTCGTCGGGGAGCACCGCACCCGCCGCCGTCCGGCACTGCCCAGGTAAGGAGAGGGGCCCCGGCCGCCCACTCTGCTCTGCCAGCAGCGACACTGCCCGTCTGGGGAGGGGGCCGCGGTCTTCTCGCCCGCGGGGTAGGGAGCGCTCAGGGCCAGGGAGAGCAGGTGACCACGCCTTAGGGGCCACGGGCCCGTGGGGGCTGGTTCCGGCGCGGTGCAGGGCTTGGATGGAAAAGGAGGGGGTGTCTGGGGCAAGACCAGGGCCCCTCGAGTGCCGTGCCTCCGTACTCGGCCTGCCCTCACTCTGCCTCAGTTTCTCTCTGAGGTGGGTGGAGCCGCGCGCAGCCTGCTAGTGGTTGGCAGGTGGGCCCCGCCCCGCCCTGCCACGCCCCGCTGCGCGCTGGCCAGGCCCCGGGTGTGGGGAGGGGGCGCCGCTCAGGAGGACGCAGGGGGAAGGATGACCCCCCGCCGCCCGGTCCTGTCGCCGGGGAGGAGGGTCCCGCGCCCCAGACCCGAGGCTTTGGTCACCCCACGCTGGCGAGGGTGCCCCAGGGACGGCAGCTCTGTTAGACTGGCTCAGGGGTCCCGGAGAGACAGTTTGGGGGGGTCCCGGAGAGACACAGTTGGGGGGTCTTGAGACACACGGTTTGCGGCCAGAACCGCAGCGCCAGCGCCCCGGAGGGCCCCGCGCGGGCCTGTTCCGTGCGTCTGCGTGTGTGCGCGTGTCCGTGCGTGCGTGCATGTGAACGGTGCGTGTGCGTGCGTGCACACACCCCCGGGCCGCGCCCACCAGCCCTGCGCGCCCGAGACCGGCTGGGGTGAGTCCAGTGCCCGAAGGACGGTGCCAGCAGCTCCCGCCGCGAGTGGGGGGCCGGGGGGGGCACAGCTCTCCGGAGACGGAGCTGGAGTCCGCGCGTGCGGGGATGGCAGGGGGGCCGCGCAGACTCGGGACTCGGGGGGCGGGTTGCCCTCGGTTACGTGACTTCACTGATGCCGAATCGGACAAGGACAACTTCCGTTTGTGCACCAGACCCCCCCGCAGCGGCTCCCGTGGTCGGGAGACAAGCTCAGGGTCTACACCTCTGCTTTGGACCGGAGGGTGGTGTAGGTGTCTGTCTACACCTCTCCCACGGACAGAGCAGGGGTGTGGGTGTGCTGTCCGCTCCGCTCTCGTGGACAAGAAGCCACCTGGTGCCAGAACAGACCTGCCTGCCCTCAGGCACTGGACGGGTAGCATCGCCACGGGGTGGCGTGGCTGCTGGCCTCCGCGCCCTCTTCCCAGTGGCCACGCCGACTCGGGCCCGGGTCCTTTCACCTGCACCCCCAGCCCCGTGCAGGGGCTGTGGCCAGCGCATGAGTCAGCATTCGGCCTGGGGAGGGGGTCGGCGTCCACGTCGAAGCTCTCATGCGCCCAGTCCCGGGCTCCCCCCTCGGTCTCTCCTGGTCCCCCGTCTGCCCCTGGCCACACGCTCGTCTCGATGTCCCCTGGGCTGCGGAACAAATAGAGACTATCAGTATTCCGCCCCATTTGTATTAAATGTGATAAGAAACAATCAGCGCAAACCCCAAACTAGGAACAGCTGAAATGGCGCAGGGCGCATCGCGTCCAATTGACTCTAAATTGGCAGAAGAATCCAATTTCCTTGACAGCGTCTCGGCGGCCGCAGCTGACCCGGGAAGCCCGAGCGCCCGGCTCGGAGGCGCGGGACAGGACGGCGGCGGCGACCGCGCGGAGCAGCGGCGTGCTGGTGTCTGCAGGAGCACGTCGGGGCGTCGAGTCTCCGTTCAGATTCCTAAGTGGGAAAGAATTGATCCTAATTAAAGTGATTGCAGGAAAATAACAAGGGAAATAAAAGAAATGAAACCGGTTCGGCCGCACCGTCAGCAAAGCCAAGCAGGGAATTGGATTAGTTTAATGGAATTCGCCCAGAAGAAAAGCACATTTTTATGAAAATCAATGTTTGGACGAGCCTCATTAAGGCGGTTGAATTCCTAGGTATCTGGCGTGGTGTCCGTGTGTCCGGGGCGGCTGGGGTCCCCGCGTCTGCCCCCTCACTCATTCACTTCCCTCCTCGGCAGCTTTATCCCGAGAGACTCTGGGACCCGCTGACGGCTGCCGAGGACTCGGGGCTGGAGGGCGTGTGGCCACTGTGGCGGCCAGCCCCGGGAGCCCTGGGGAAGGCGACGCGCGTCCTGAGCCACAGGTCAGTGTCCAGGGCGCCCGGGGGCGGGCTCCATCACGCACGCCCCTCTGGTGACCGCCCCCCCCCCCCGCCCCCGCGCCGATTCCTGGTGCGACCTGGAACTGAAGCCAGCGTCGGGGAAAGGATTCTGCTGTCGGCTCCACTCCAAAGTTGGCAAAATGGGTGGTGGGCACAGAATCCACTCCCCGCTGTGGCTCTCGTCACCTGCTCAGGCCTGCGGCTAGCCGTGGGCCGGGCGCCACCAGCCCTCTCTGGACCGCGGCCCCATCGCCCCTGCGCTCTGTTGCCTCTCCCCGCTGCACCTGCTGTGGTCTGGGGTCTTTCCACGCGTAGTTCGTGAAGCTCAAGCCATGGGCGGCCAGCCAGGTGCTCCCTGTTCTTGATGTTTGATGGATTCCGGGGGGCCGGAGCAGGACCACCCTGTGTAGCTCGGTGCCCGGCCCGGGCAACCCTCGCCAAAGGCAGCTTGTCCCGGAGAACCCAGCTCCTGCCCCCCTTCCTGGGGCTGAAGGTGGGCACGCAGGGCTTCCCCAGTGCTGGCCTAAGGGGCTGCACCGCCTTCCGTGGCCATGGGGATCTGGGTGGGCGGGCTGGGACCCCCTTGAGAACCTCGACAGCCCTCGGCCTGAAGTGGGATTCCGGCTTCCAGCCTGGAAGGGGCTCCCGCTCCCCTGTGGGAAGTGTCTGAAGCCTTGACTTATCCCGAGACACCTGAAGCCGGTGTCCGGGTCTCCCAGGGACTAGGGGAGAGGGCCGATGTCACCACTCAGTGCACCCCTTGGGGGTCCTTGGTGCCTCCAGGGAAGGTGGCGGCGGCATCACTGGGGTACAGGATGGATGGTCGACCAGTTGGAAAGTAATTGTGTCGAATGTACTTCACCTGGTCCACTAGCCGTCCGCACCCACGGCGGCGCGGACCACGTGCGCGGAGCAAGCAGCCCTGCGACACGAAGGGCCCCGGGGGCGGCGCTGGCGGGGCTCTGGGGATCGGGGCGGGGGGACGAGGGGCAGTTTGTGCTGGGCCCACCTTGTGTGCTCACCCTCGGTATGTCATCCGCCCTAGGACCGTGCCAGGAGCCGTCGGCGGCCGCCGCGGAGGAGAACTGGGTGCTGGAGGAGAGGCTGTCTGTGATGAGTTCGCTTTATGAATGACGAATATAACACAGATGGCCTGTCTTCCGCACCCCCAGCGACACCACGCGCCACTGGACCCGAGTCACCCTGCCCTGGACCTCTGATGGCCAGCGAGATGCTGGGGCATGTCTTGGGGGGCGGGGATTGTATGGGCGTGGCTTCAGGAGGGGCGGGGATTGTGTGGGCGTGGCTTCGGGAGGGGCGGGGTTTGTGTGGGCGTGGCTTCGGGAGGGGTGGGGACTGGGCGGGAGTGGTCTGGGCGTGGCTTTGGCAAGGGGCGGGGTCTTGGGAGGCTCAGGGGAAGTGCCTGCTGCTTGGGTGTCCGGGGCTGCCCACTAGGATTGACCTGCATCTCCCTGCACCCGAGACCCCCGACTCCTGCATATCGCTTGCACAGCATGAGGGAGGCCACCGCGGCCCCGTGTCCTGCGTCCTGACGCAGGAGTCGAGGCCCGGAGCACAGCCGCATGGCCCGGCCACGCCGTTCCTGCGCCCAAGGGCTGGGGGTGCCGCATGTGCTCTGGGGCACCAGCGTGGGAGCAGACGGTGGCCCCACCGAGAGGGGCCCAGCGAGTGCAGGGGCCGGGCCTCCAGGCAGAAGCCGCCTGCATCCCCGCGCGGCGCCCAGTGGTACCCGGACTAGGTTGCCTGTGAGGTGTTCACTTTCTATACGATGAATATTATACAGTCAACCTCTTTCTGGTACCGACTCCCGCCGGACTGCGTCCACGGGGCGCCCCGTCCTCTCTCCCGAGGGTTCCAGGAGCACCGAGCAGCCTGGGCTGGACCTTCGCGCACCAACCCCTGCATTGGGCGGGGCTCCTTGCCTTCCTCATCCCTCCCTCCCCTCCGTCGCCTTGAGCGTGTGTGTCCCTGCTCTTGTCCCTGCACGCTGGCCTGCCCCTGGGGTCCCAGTCTCCCCACCCCTGCAGCCCCCTTGTCCCTGCATCTCCCTGTCTCAGGATCCCCACCCCCGCCCATCCCTGTCCTGGTGGTTCAGAACTGCAGAGGTGAGGGTCCCTGAGGTGGGGACCAGCAGTGGCCACCTCCCTGTCCCTCCCAGCGGGGCTCTGGTGGGTCCCTTCTCCCGGGACCTCCGCCCGTGCCAGCCCTGCCTTCTCTCTGCCTCCAGGCTCTCTCCTCTGCTCCGTCCAGCCCTGGGGCCGGGCCCGTGGCGAGGGTTTGTGGATGGGCTGACGGCCCCGAAGGACGGGGTCTCTGCGGTTGGCCCTGCGCACGTCTGGCCCTGGGGGACCAGGCGGGGCCGAGTGGGTGGGACACCAGCCCCGAGAGAGCCCTGGCAGTTCGGAGCGTCCCCTGCTCCTTGGGGTGCTGTCTGGGGGTCCGACAGCGGCCACAGGGTCGGGTCAGCTGGCTGTGGGTTCTCTGTGCTCTGGGGGTCCTGGACCCTGCAGAGTAGTGACCAGCCTCCACAATAGCTGGAGGACGCTGCTGGGCCCCACGTCCACGCCGCTCCCCTCTGGGGACCCCCGCCCGCCAGCTGGAGCCCATGCCAGGCTAATATTTTATGCATGGAATTGACTAAATGGGAACATTTGGAGAAGAAAATTGCTGTTAATGCATCCACACATCTTTGCAATATATTAAACGTGCGTGTGTTTGTGCGGAGTGACATTAGCATCGCCCACCAGCGGCGGCCCGGCCCGCCCCCCGCCCGCAGCATCCACCAGCTCGCTGCCCCCCGGACCCCGGCGGCCCTGGGGAGAAGTGCGGCTGGCAGCCGGGCCCCCGGGGATTCCACGTGCCGGGCCGGCTGCGCGCATGTTCCAGCCTCGCTTCAAACCCGAAGCGGGGACCCCCAGCTGCGGGGCGCGGGGCTGCAGCTAGGCGGGATCACTAGTCAGCTGTTCCGGAGACAAGAGGACCAATAAGGGCCTTTTTATTTGCCCCATCGCAGGGGCCTCGCCCCAGGGGGTGGGGGAGGGAGGCAGCCCCCGTCCGCCCTCCCGCGTCCGGGCTGTGCCCTGCAGTGGGGGTATCCCCAGACAGAAGTCCCCCGCCCTGTCCCTTCACCTGCTGCCCGCAGGGGCGGAGGCAGCCGTCCCTCCCAGGGGCACCCCGCTTCTCGCCAGTCTGTGGGGTGACCCGCCAAGGCCCGCCTTCGCCCGACGGTTCTGCACCTTCACCCTGAGCTCTGTCGCTGGCGCCCCAGGGATCACCCCCAAACCCCCGTTTTCTCCATCAGAAAGAGCCTGCGGGCAGCCCAGACCCCCGGGCTGGCCCTGCGTGAGTGCCCGGGAAGGGCAGGCCACCCGCGGGGCCTGTGGGGGCCTGGGTCTGGGGTGCGCGTCCCGGGGGCGGCCAGGCTGAGACCCCTCTGGCCAGGACACAGCCCCACAAGAGGCCGAGAAGGCACATTTGGGCGCCAGGGCGCCCCCCGCAGCGGGCGGAGGGCGGGGGCGGGAAGAGCAGCCTGGACCCAGGGACATAAATCACCGGCCACTGCCAAGGTCCTGTGGTGGAAGCTGCTGGAAAGACCCTGCCAGCGCCCAGGGGCCATTTGTCACAGAGGGGATGGCTGGGGGCGGGAAGCAGGGTCGCGGGGGACGCTCCTCCATCATTTTCCCATGGCCCAGCGGCATGCAGGGGGGCTCGGCGGGCGCCAGGCTGGGGAGCAGGAAGCTTCGGGGCCCAGGAGTGCCCCACAGGGACGGCGAAGAGGACAGGAGCTGCCGGGGGCCACGGCGCCAGCCCCGGGGCCACTGTCCCCAGGCCCGCAGGAGCCAGGGCCTTCACGTCCTCACCCACAGCGCCAGCCCACCTCGGCCGGGCTCCGCTCCAGGCCCCCTCCTGCGGGAAGTCTCCCTGGGTCTGCCCGCTGCTCCCCCTGGAGGCACAGCCCGTTTCTGCTTTGCGCCTCTGGCCTGTTCTGGGGGCCCAAAGGGTGCGGGAGGGTGTCCATTTTGCAGCACCTTCGTGCCCCAAGGACAGGTGGGGGGGCAGAGGCAGCCTCCGCGGCCCTTTACCTGAGGGATGGGGGTGGGGGAGTCCCATCTTCCCCCGAGGTGCCCTTGAACCCTTCTCTAATGGCCGGGCAGGGCTGCATTTCGGTGCCACCTTCGGGACCCGCTGCTCTGACTGCACGAAGCTGACCCCGAGTTCTCCAGGGCAGGAAGCTGGTGGCCTGGGAACCCAGCCTGGGCCGGCCCTGGCCTCCACCCCGACATCGAGGCTCTGCTCACTGGCAGGGGCCGCCAGCCCACCTGCGCCAGCATCTGGGCGCGACCCCTAAATCCCCCATCAGTAAACTCCCGCCTGCCCGCTTGGATGCAGGGCGCGGGCACGGGCAGCAAGAGGGCGGGCTGGCGGCGGGGCTGGGACCCTGCCCCCGACCCTCCTGCTCCCCTCACGGTGAGCCACCCTCGGCACCCAGCACCCCGCACGCGGGAGACGATCACCACAGGAGCACGGGGGTGGGGTGGGGACGGCCTCTGGGGACACGGGGAAGAAATAAATGGAAATTGGTTTTGTGGTGGGGAGACCCGGAAAAGGGGGAGTCGGAGAGGGACACGGGGATTGCAGCCCTGGGTAATAAATAAAAGCGAGAGTGGGAGCTGAGTGTGTCTGTCTGGGGGCACCGGGCGGGCGGGTGGGCGGGCGGGGGTCTCACCTCTGGCCTTTGCCCCTGGAGCGTGAGCCCAGGGCCTGTTCCCACGGCGGATGGCTGGGGTCTCCCCCTCCCTGCTAGAGGCCTTGGGGGCCGGCTCCCCCCGCCCCGCTGACCGCCAGGGAGGGGCAGAGGCCTCGCCCACGCGGGCTCCGCTGGTCACGACTCAGCCGCTGACTCAGACGCTTAGAGCAGGAGCTCGGAAATTCCATAATTACTGGGAAAACCTGCCACCTAGGGCCGCTCCGCGCGCAGCCCTGACTCACCGGCCAAGCCAGGCGCCACACGCCCCCGCACGGCCCGGCCCTGAGCGCGGGAAAGGCAGCAGCTCCCACCTGTCACCTCCAGGGCCCTGGGGGGGGGGCTGCCACCTCCCCTGCTGCAGCAGTGCCCGGACCACCTCCATCTGGCCCAGAGTACCTGATACCCAGTTCTCCCAGAGCCCCATCACTGGCGCCCCCAGCGCCCGGCAGGATGGGGTGAGCCCCTCCAGACAAGAGTGAGCTGTGGGGAGGCATAGCAGCCCAGTGTAGGGGGACAGGCCTTGCCTGGGTAACAGACCCTGAGGTATATGTACCTGGGGACAGCCTGGGCGCATATATCAGGCAAGACCCTGGTGGACACATCCTGGGGTGCATATGTCAAGAGACACATCCTCCTGGGGTACACATACCTGGGGACACTCTGGGGTGCATATGCCTGGGAACAAATTCTGAGGTGCATATACCTGGGGACACATCCTGGGGTACACATATCTGGGGACACATCCTGGGGTGCATATTCCTGGGGACATATCCTGAGGTGCATATACCTGGGGACACATCCTGGGGTACATATACCTGGGGACACATCCTGGGGCGCATATACCTGGGCACACATCCTGGGGCGCATATACCTGGGGACACATCCTGGGGTGCATATACCTGGGCACACATCCTGGGGTGCATATACCTGGGCACACATCCGGGGGTACACATCTGGGGACACATCCTGGGGCGCATATAGCTGGGGACACATCCTGGGGTGCATATACCTGGGCACACATCCTGGGGCGCATATAGCTGGGGACACATCCTGGGGCGCATATACCTGGGAACACATCCTGGGGTGCATATACCTGGGGACACATCCTGGGGCGCATATATCTGTGGACACATCCTGGGGTGCATATACCTGGGAACACATCCTGGGGCGCATATACCTGGGGACACATCCTGGGGTACACATATCTGGGGACACATCCTGGGGTGCATATTCCTGGGGACAAATTCTGAGGTGCATATACCTGGGGACACATCCTGGGGTACACATATCTGGGGACACATCCTGGGGTGCATATTCCTGGGGACATATCCTGAGGTGCATATACCTGGGGACACATCCTGGGGTACATATACCTGGGGACACATCCTGGGGCGCATATACCTGGGCACACATCCTGGGGCGCATATACCTGGGGACACATCCTGGGGTGCATATACCTGGGCACACATCCTGGGGTGCATATACCTGGGCACACATCCTGGGGTACACATCTGGGGACACATCCTGGGGTGCATATACCTGGGGACACATCCTGGGGCGCATATAGCTGGGGACACATCCTGGGGTGCATATACCTGGGCACACATCCTGGGGCGCATATAGCTGGGGACACATCCTGGGGCGCATATACCTGGGAACACATCCTGGGGTGCATATACCTGGGAACACATCCTGGGGCGCATATACCTGGGGACACATCCTGGGGTACACATATCTGGGGACACATCCTGGGGTGCATATTCCTGGGGACATATCCTGAGGTGCATATACCTGGGGACACATCCTGGGGTGCATATACCTGGGCACACATGCTGGGGTGCATATTCCTGGGGACATATCCTGAGGTGCATATACCTGGGGACACATCCTGGGGCGCATATACCTGGGGACACATCCTGGGGTGCATATACCTGGGGACACATCCTGGGGCGCATATACCTGGGCACACATCCTGGGGTGCATATACCTGGGCACACATCCTGGGGTGCATATACCTGGGCACACATCCTGGGGTGCATATACCTGGGACACATCCTGGGGTGCATATACCTGGGGACACATCCTGGGGTGCATATACCTGGGGACACATCCTGGGGTGCATATTCCTGGGCACACATCCTGGGGTGCATATTCCTGGGCACACATCCTGGGGTGCATATACCTGGGGACACATCCTGGGGTGCATATACCTGGGCACACATCCTGGGGTGCATATTCCTGGGGACACATCCTGGGGTGCATATTCCTGGGGACACATCCTGGGGTGCATATACCTGGGGACACATCCTGGGGTGCATATACCTGGGCACACATCCTGGGGTGCATATACCTGGGTACACATCCTGGGGTGCATATACCTGGGGACACTTGGGTGCATATGCCTGGGAACAAATTCTGAGGTGCATATACCTGGGGACACATCCTGGGGCGCATATACCTGGGGACACATGCTGGGGTGCATATTCCTGGGGACACATCCTGGGGTGCATATACCTGGGCACACATGCTGGGGTGCATATTCCTGGGGACACATCCTGAGGTGCATATACCTGGGGACACATCCTGGGGTGCATATACCTGGGCACACATGCTGGGGTGCATATTCCTGGGGACACATCCTGAGGTGCATATACCTGGGGACACATCCTGGGGTGCATATACCTGGGGACACATCCTGGGGCGCATATACCTGGGGACACATCCTGGGGCGCATATGCCTGGGGACACATCCTGGGGCGCATATACCTGGGGACACATCCTGGGGTGCATATACCTGGGCACACATGCTGGGGTGCATATACCTGGGCACACATCCTGGGGTGCATATACCTGGGCACACATCCTGGGGTGCATATATCTGTGGACACATCCTGGGGTGCATATACCTGGGGAAACATCCTGGGGTGCATATACCTGGGGACACATCCTGGGGTGCATATACCTGGGGACACTCGGGTGCATATGCCTGGGAACAAATTCTGAGGTGCATATACCTGGGGACACATCCTGGGGTACACATATCTGTGGACACATCCTGGGGTGCATATTCCTGGGGACATATCCTGGGGTGCATATACCTGGGGACACATCCTGGGGCGCATATACCTGGGGACACATCCTGGGGCGCATATACCTGGGGACACATCCTGGGGTGCATATACCTGGGAACACATCCTGAGGTGCATATACCTGGGGACACATCCTGGGGTGCAGATACCTGGGGACACATGCTGGGGTGCATATTCCTGGGGACATATCCTGAGGTGCATATACCTGGGCACACATCCTGGGGCGCATATACCTGGGGACACATCCTGGGGCGCATATACCTGGGCACACATCCTGGGGTGCATATACCTGGGCACACATCCTGGGGTGCATATTCCTGGGGACATATCCTGAGGTGCATATACCTGGGGACACATCCTGGGGAGCATATACCTGGGGACACATCCTGGGGTGCATATACCTGGGCACACATCCTGGGGTGCATATGCCTGGGCACACATCCTGGGGTGCATATTCCTGGGCACACATCCTGGGGTGCATATACCTGGGCACACATCCTGGGGTGCATATACCTGGGCACACATCCTGGGGTACACATACCTGGGGACACACCCTGGGGTGCATATACCTGGGCACACATCCTGGGGTACACATACCTGGGGACACACCCTGGGGTGCATATGCCTGGGCACACATCCTGGGGTGCATATACCTGAGGTGCATATACCTGGGCCACACCCTGCGGTGCCTCTGTGGGCCACAGGCCCTCGGTGTGTACCTGCGGTCTCCCCAGGAGGCTTCGTGCTGGGCTGCGGGGACCATGGCTGGCAGCTGTGGTGATGTGCTCTTACTGACCTCGAGGGGCTTGGAGTCTGGTGGGTGGGCCCAGCACCCAGGCACCCACTGTCACCTCCCTCCCTGTCATCTGCTTGTGAGACACGGCCGGGAGCCCGAGGGGGGACGAGCACAGTGAGTTTCGACTCTGCTCTGCCTGCCCCAGAGTGCGTAGGTTGGCGTGTGCCATTAGAGTGGGGGTCTCCCTCCGAGTGAGCATCCGGAGGTCACAACACACCTGCCGGCTGGCCCCCCGCCCCCAGGCCGCTCACCATGCTGGCCTGCCCTGCCCACCGCCTCCAGAAGTGCGTAGACTGTCAGGCCCTGAGACCAGTGCTCCCTGCAGACAGGCCTGAGGCCTGGAGCAGGCCCCGGAGGGCCGAGCCCCACCCCATCTTCTCACATCTGCACCCGGCGTGTCCCTGGGTGGGGCCTGCTCGGGGTCTGGGATGGGGCCCTTGGGTGGAATGCCCAGTCAGGAAGCTGCCTTCCCTTCCCGGCCAGCTGCAGGCAGCCCTGTCCCACCCTACCCACTCCCTCGGGGGCAGCGGGCTGCGGCTGGGATGGAGGGTCCCGTGTCCCCGGGGACCTGGGCTGCAGGGCGGGCCCATTTCGCAGAGGGGAGGGTGACTTCCCGGCGGCTTGGGGAAAGGGGGGCTGAGAGCAAGCCCTGGAGCCTCGAGCACTGCGGTCCCTGAGGCCTGTCCTTCCGGCCACGGGCTGGGGCCAGCGTCTGTCCCGGTGTCCAGCTGCCTTCTCTTAGAGGTCTGAACCCCAGCCCCGAGAGCACGGGAGGCCAGGGGGGAGTGGGGGGTCCCGAGCTATGCCTCTGGCACACAGCAGAGCCTGCCGAGGGGGAGACCGGACAGGGCGTCTGTGGATGGGCAGATCGCAGGACTCTGGGGCGAGGACACGGGCCCCTCGATGTCTGCTGTGTGACTCGGTGGGGTCCGTGGCCTCACTGGGCCTCCTGCCGCAGGTCACGAGCCCAACCCCTCACCCTGCCCCAGGACTCCAGAAGGAACCGCCAAGGTGTGAATCGGCAAGGTGACTGGATTCCACCAGAACTTTCTAGAATGTGAAGCCTGGCCCATGTGGGGTGCTGCTCCCCTGAAGGTCCCCCCGGGGGGCTGGGCTTATGCCATCCTGCTCCCCCGCTCCTGCCTTAGGTGACCTGATCCGGCCCCCGAGCCTCTGGCAGGGGCACCTGAGCGTCCCCCAGGGAATGTGGGTGCCAAACGCTCTCTGGGGCCTGACCCCAGGACCTTTGGCCACGATGCCTAGGATGGCATGGAAGGCGGGCACGGGACAGCCGTACCCAAGAGCTACAAACCCACCCCGGTGGCTGAGGGGTCCCCTTCCGGCCCTACCAGCACCCCTGTGCCCTGGGGTCCCTGGGAAGAGGAAGGCGGGCTTGTTCCTCTGACCCTGCCCGAGGGTGTGCCCGTGGTCTGGGAGGCGTGGTGGCCCCGGGTTGTGGCAGTGACCGCTCTGCGACACGCACTCACTGGCAGGACTGGGGGAGGGTCTGTTCCCGGGGATCACGATGACCCCCAGTAAGGCACCGCCCGGGTGCAGGAAGCCACCCCTGTAGGAAAGGGGTGAAGGGGCAGCAGAGGCCCAGGGCCCGGGAGCGGGTGTCTGGCCGCCTGGACGGGTGCCCCATCTCCCATCGGGCACCGCGGCCCCAGGACACCACCAGGTGGCGCCCTGGAGCCCAGCCCCCAGGGCCAGCAGCTCTGAACTGGCCGGTGTGTGGGGGGGACCCGCACCCCTGACCACCCCTCAGGGAAAGTGGGGCGCAAAGGCGCCTCAGCCTGTGAGGTCACACTTGCTCCCCTTGCTGTCCCCACCCCGGCTGGCGAAGGGGGCCTGGGCAGGAGCACTGCCCTCGGTGAGCCCTGGGGCTGCCCCGTGCTGCCCTGGACACGCGGGATTCCCGAGCTCCAGGAGCCTGGCGGTCGGGGAAGAGGGTGTGCTCCTCTCGGCCGGGAGGGGGCGCTGGACGGGGGCCTTGCGTGGCCTCGGTTTGGAGGGCTCCCGGCTGCCGGGTCGCGTCTTCCTGCGGGGGGTACCGGCTCTCCTGGGGGCTGGTGCCCCCCGGGAAGAGAGGGCGAGCTCAGCCGGGGCTGGCCAGTCCTCGCAGACCCCCAAGCCCGCTGCCCTGGCCGCACCTGCCGAGGCCGAGGGGGCGACTCCCCTCCGCAGTGACCTGCTACGGGGCCTGGCGGGAGGGTTCCAGACGGGCTCGCAACGCTCAGGGGCTGGGCCGCGCCCCCAGTGCCCAGCGCACCTGCCGCCCCCTTCCCCAGCTCACCTGTGCGACGCCCCTCTCAGCGCTGCGGGCCCCAAGGACCTGGTGCAGCCGGTACCTGCATCACATTCGACCTTGCAGCATCGCACCCCTACAGCAGTGGGCCCGCCGCGGCTCTCACCTGCACAGCACCGTTCCCGCACGGCGTCACACTACACAGCACTGTACCTGCACGGCACTGCACCTGCACGGAGTAACACCTGCACAGCCCTGTACCTGCACTGAGTAACACCTGCACAGAACTGTACCTGCACAGCACTGTACCTGCATGGCATTATACTGGCACAACATTGTACTTATACAGTATTACACCTGCAAGCATTGTACCTGTACAGTATTGTGCCTGCACAACATTATACCTGTACAATATTATACCCATACAGTATGACAGCTATACAGTGTTACAGCAGCACAGCATTGTACCTGTACAGTGTTACACCTGTACGTTTACAGTATCCACCGGTACAGTGTCACACCTGCGCAGCATTGTACCTGTACAGTGTTACACCTGTACCTTTACAGTATCCACCGGTACAGTGTCACACCTGCGCAGCATTGTACCTGTACAGTGTTACACCTGTACCTTTACAGTATCCACCGGTACAGTGTCACACCTGCGCAGCATTGTACCTGTACAGTGTTACACCTGTACCTTTACAGTATCCACCGGTACAGTGTCACACCTGCGCAGCATTGTACCTGTACAGTGTTACACCTGTACCTTTACAGTATCCACCGGTACAGTGTCACACCTGCGCAGCATTGTACCTGTACAGTGTTACACTTGTACAGTATTAAACCTTGACAGCATTACACCAGTACAGTATTATACCTGAGCCACATTACACCTGTATAGCATTGTACCTGCACCACATCACACATGTACACATTACACCTATGCAGCATTGTGCCCATGGGGCTCCACACCTGTTACTTCAGTGGTAAAGCCTTGTTATACAGAATTATACCTGTATAGCTTATGCTGTGTATTATTATGCCTACACACAATTACATCTGTAGATTTTGACGGTGCCACATTGTTCCTGGAATGGTATAGAGCTGTGCGTATGTGGTGCTGCAGCTGTGGGTTTGGGCGGCAGGTGGTACTGTGTACACTGTGTCCGCAGGCCCAGTGGGTCTCCCCCCGCCTCTGCCCTTTAACTCCCTCACCACCCAGCCTCTCTGGCACTGCTGTCTTGCTCTGATCATCTGAACGCCTGTCTCGTCGTCTCACTGTCACCTGAGCCACTGTCACAGGCCAGAGGTGGGGCCCTGTGAGGTCTGGGATTCCCTTTCTTGGAAGATTCGTGACACTGAAAACGTTTTCTTGAACTTGTTGGCCACTTGTGTGTGTCTTCTTCAGAAACACACCCGCGGGGGCCTCTGCACGTCAGAAGGTGGGCTGCTGCCGGCAGGAGGTCCTTACTTATTTCAAACTGTAGCCCCTCGTCAGATGCGGCTTGCAGAGTCCCTTTGACTCCGGAGCCCCCTGTTCGTCTGTGGACCGTCCCTCTGCTTAGAGTTTTCCTTCCCACCCGCTGCCATTTTTGTTTATTTTCACAGTTATTGCCTGTGCTTTGGGTGTCAGATCCACAAAATTCCTACCAAGACTAATGTTTAGATCCCTCACCCCCTGTTTTTATTGTAGGGTTTTTATGGCTTCAACTTTTACACTAAAAATATTGTATCAACTTAATGGATTTTGTTGGTGAGTTGTTTAAGATAAGGATCCTCTTTTGTTCTCCTGAAAGTGATATCCAGTTTTCCCAAGACCCTTTATTAAAGAGAAGGTCATTTGCCATCGCGAATTTTTGGTATGCTTGACAAGAGTGAGTTGACAATTAACATGTGAATTTATTTCTGGCTTCTTTATTCTGTTGGTCTCTTTCTCTGCTCTTATTCCACACAGTTTTGATTTTTGTAATTTTGTAATATAGCTACGTCCACATCTTCCGCTTGGAAACCAGGAAGTGTGGTGCCTCTAGCATTATTGTTTCTCTCTTAAGATTAATTTTGTCATTTGGGGTATTTTGCAGTTCAATATACACATGAGAATTCCCCCCCACCCTTTTCTAAGAAAAATACTACCGAATTTTGTTAACAATTGCATAGGCTCTCAGACGACTTTGGGTTGTATGGATGCGTAACTGTGTAAACTTTTCCAGTCCACAAACAAGCTGTTTCCTCATCTGTTTGTGCCTGACTCCGTTTTTCATCAATGTCTTACGTTTTTTCAGTGCGTAAATGTCTGTTTTCCAGGTATAGCTCCTCCTTGAAGTTCCTTCCTACTCGATTGCTTTTGGTAGTGATTGGTATCTTCGTTTAAAATAGAATTTCACTGATTTATCTTTGCTTTATAATACTGGAAAGTTATTCTCAGTACAGCTGAACAGACCTTGTTTTTGTTTTAGATTTTTTTTTGGGGGGGGGCGGCGTCATACACAACAATGCTCAAGGTTACTCCTGGCTTTGCACTCAGGAACTCCTCCTGGAGGTGCTAGGGGGACCATATGGGATGCTGGTTCGAACCTGGGTGGTCTGTGTGTGAGGACTGGGATCCCACCCACTGTGCTATTGCTCCACCCTGAACATACTTTGTTATATGAATAGAACTCACTGATCCACCCCCAAGGTGCTGGTGCCATTTAAACTATCAAGTTCACTCCTCTACCCACTCCCGATGCCTCCCTCCTCTACCCCAAGGAACGACCAGATTTTCCTCAAAGCCTGAAAGTTATTTCATGAGTTCATTTGATTTGTTTCTTTATATTTCATGTGAGTCAAACCATTCAGTAGTTCAGCAGAAGCTGGCTTTCAATTTTTCACTCATGTTTCTTAGGAGATAGATTTATAAATTATACTTTCAGGTGGTTAGTAGTAATTGTAATAATCGTGTCATTTTTGTCTGTATTTGTACCACATCTGGCTGTGCTCACAGATCAATCCTGGTGGGACTCAGGGGGCCCTTTGTAGTGCTAGAGATCAAATTCAGGTCAGCTGCATGCAAAGCAAGAGCCTAGCCCTCTTATTATATCTCCAGTCCCTGTTTTTTAAATAAATACTTTATTCTTTCAACACTCAATTCTTGAGCAGCGTGATAATTTACAGTTATTGTCATGTGGCCCCTTCTCTCTCTATCCTACCCCCCATGCCACGCACACTTGTGGTTGATTCCAACCACTGACCAGTCCTCCTAGCCCATTTTCCCTGGCTGTGGACATATCTATATCTATATCAATATCTATATCTATATAGCACAAATAAATGCAGTCATTCTATATCTGTCCCTCTCCTGATTCATTTCATTCAGCATGATATTCTCCATGTTCGTCCATTTATAGGCAAATTTCATGACTTCATTTTCCCTTAACAGCTGCATAGTATTCCATTGTGCAGATGTGCCATAGTTTCTTTTTTTTATTATTATTTTTTCTTTTTTTATTTTTTATTAGTTTATTTTTAATTAGAGAGTCATCGTGAGGGTACAGTTACAGATCCATACATCTTTGTGCTCATGTTTCCCCCATACAAAGTTCGATAACCCATCCCTTCACCAGTGCCCATTCTCCACCACCAGTAAACCCAACATCCCTCCCCCCCTCCCCAGTCCCGTCTCCCCCCACCCCACCCTGCCACTATGGCAGGGAATTCCCTTTTGTTCTCTCTCTCTGATTAGGTGTTGTGGTTTGCAACAAAGGTGTTGAGTGGCCATTGTGTTCAGTCTCTAGTCTGTATTCGGCCAGCATCACCCTTCCCCCACATGACCTCCAACCACATTTTACTTGGTGGTCCCTTCCCTGAGTTACCCAGAATGAGAGACCAGCCTCCAAGCCATGGAAACAATCTCCTGGAACTTATTTCTACTATTCTTGGGCGTTAGTCTTATAGTCTATTATTCTATATTCCACAGATGAGTGCAATCTTTCTATGTCTGTCTCTCTCTTTCTGACTCATTTCACTTAGCATGATACTTTCCATGTTGATCCACTTATATGCAAACATCATGACCTCATTTTTTCTAACAGCTGCATAGTATTCCATTGTATAGATGTACCAGAGTTTCTTCAACCAGTGATCTGTTCTAGGGCACTCGGGTTTTTTCCAGATTCTGGCTATTGTAAACAGTGCTGTGGTGAACATATAAGTGCATATGTCACTTCGACTATACTTTTTGGCTTTTCTGGGATATATTCCCAGTATTGCTAGGTCAAATGGGAGCTCAACCTCTAGTTTTTTGAGAATCGTCCATACTGTTTTCCAAAAGGGCTGAACTAGCCGGCATTCCCACCAGCAGTGTAGAAGGGTCCCTTTCTCCCCACATCCTCTCCAACGGCGGTTGCTTTTGTTCTTTTGGATGTGTGCTAGTCTCTGTGGTGTGAGGTGGTATCTCATGGTTGTTTTGATCTGCATCTCTCTGACGATTAGTGATGTAGAGCACTTTTTCATGTGCCTTTTATATGCCATAGTTTCTTTATCCATTGTCCCTCTTGGGTGTTCAGGTGGTTTCCAGATTTTTTTTTTTTTTTGCTTTTTGGGTCACACCTGGCGATTCAGAGGGGTTACTCCTGGCTTTACACTCAGGAATCACCCTTGGCGGTGCTCAGGAGACCATATGGGATGCTGGGAATCGAACCCAGGTCGGCTGGCAAGGCAAACGCCCTACCTGCTGTGCTATCACTCCAGCCCCGGTTTCCAGATTCTGACCATTGTGAATTGTGCTGTAATGAACATAGGAGTGATGATAGTGTTTCTCCGTGTGTTTTGGGGACCCCAGGGTATATTCCTAGAAGTGGTATTTCTGGGTCAAATTGGAACTCATTTTCTAATTTTATGAGGAATGCCCATATTGTTTTCAAAAAAGGCTGGACCAGTCGGCATTCCAAACCAGGAATAAAGGAGAGCCCCTTTCTCCCCACATCTGTGCCAGCTCCAATTGCTCTTGTTCTTTTTGTATGTGTGCCAGTCTCTGGTGTGAGATGATATCTCATTGTTGTTTTGATTTGCTTATTTGCTTATTTGGATCACATTATGGTAAGAATCATGCTTACCTGTCTTTAATAAAATATTAAAAAATTTTTTATTAGAGAATCACTGTGATGTACAGTTCCAAACTTATGAACTTTTATGTTTGCATTTCACTCACACAGTGATCATTTACCCATCCCTCCACCAGTGCCCATTCACCTCCACCAATGATCCCAGTATCCCTCTCACCACCCCCACCCCATCCCCCACTATATAAATAAAACTTTTTAAAGTTTTTATTTATATATTTAATTAAATATTTATTAAATATAAAATAATTTATATTTAATAAAACTTTTTTTTGCTTTTAGGGTCACACCCAGCGATGCTCAGGGGTTACTCCTGGCTTTGCACTCAGGAATTACTCCTGGCAGTGCTTGGGGGACCATATGGGATGACGGGGATTGAACCCAGGTCGGCCGCGTGCAAGGCAAACATCCTACTGTGCTATCACTCTGGCCCCAATTTAATAAAACTTTTAAATAAACCTTTTAATAAAATAAAAATTTATTTAATAAAACTTTTAAAGAAATACTGTGCTGATATATTTTGGCATTTACATGAAGTGGGTAAGGTCTACTTATGTAAATTTCCCCTCTACACTTTATAGAAACACAATGGTTTGCAAAGTTGTTCATGATAATTTTTTACACTTTCAATATTCTAATGCCAATCCCACCGCCATTATCACCTTTTCTCCACCATTTTCTCCAGTTTTCCCAGCCACTCCTCAAACCTGCTGCCTTAGCAGGCCCACAATAATTTACTTATATTGTTTGTTATCAATAAATTCACAACAGAATGACCAATAAAATTTATTAAAATAAAATTCATGTAAATTGCTGTATCTCACCATGGAGAGATTAAGTCCTTGTATGAGAGATTACTAAAATGTTGTTACAGGTTAAGCCTTCTGTGTTACTGCTTGGTTAGTTGAGACTGGTTACCTTCTACGTTACATCCCACCCAATCTGGTGTGCTACTACTGAATTATCGGTTTTATAGAGTTTGGATGTGTTGTGCTGCCATGAAGGCTTCAGGAAGTCCAGAATTTTTAACTGGTTGGTACAGGTGGAGTTAAATTTTTAACTGGGTGGCTCTTTGGGGTGTGTACATGACTGCTGGGGTTTCCAAAAGTACACGGAGGCAGGGGGAGGTAGCCCACCTGAGAAAGCCTGGAAATTTCAGTCACAGAATTCTGCATACCTGAATTTTTAGCAGGTAAATTTCTGGGTGGGGCTTGGTCTTGAGACAATGGATTCCAGCCAGAGGCATGGTGGAGATTTTTCAGTATGGGAGCAAGCGGCTGCCGAGACTCTGATTGGGTGGGTCTTGGGCTGGCCCACCCGCCTCTGGGTGCCCCAGATATCTCAGCCATGCATGGGTGTCTGAAGGATTTTTGGTGGCTGGTTGATCTCTTGAGATTTATTTATGGAGCATGCCGGTAGATAAGCTTACGTGGCTCCAGGTGGGAGGTGTGTGTGACTGCCAGGCTTCTGGAAGTACAGGGAGGTGGGGGCCTCCGTCCTCTGTAGCCCAGGAATTCCTCGATTTTATTTATTTATTTTTTCATTTTTTATTTTAAAGGTGGTTCACAGTATTTGATTACAGTTCATATTCAAACACCAACCCCACCACCATCACATCTTCCCATCACCAAATTTGGGATGTTTCCATCCAAAGTCCCAATCCCTGTCTCAAAGCACAACCAAAATAATATATTTTGCATTCTCTGTTATGAAAAACCGCTGAAAATTCTACAAAAGAGGTTTTCAGCTGCCAGGACTGGGTCCCTTGGGGCGGGGAGAGCTCTCACTGCCCACTCTGGGGGGCCCCGAGTGAAGCCTGGCACAGAGTCCACTGCTGTGGCTATGGTGGGCGTCATCTTGCTCCCTTCCGGGAGAAAAAGTCGTGTGATCTGATGGTGACTGATGAGGAGATTATGTGGCTCTGGCAGAAGGTGGCTTATGGGCGTGACCCTTGGGTCGCTGGAGACTGGGAAGGAAAATGGGCAGAGGATCTCCGTTCTCGGTCAGCCCGGGGATTGCTTTAGCTATTAGGGGTTCTATATTATTTCATATGAATTTCAGGACTGTTTGAAAAACTGAAGAACTGCATTGAATCTGTACTATGCTTTGGGGAGTATTGCCATTTTGATGATATTAATCCTCCCAATCCGTGAGCAGGGGATGTTTCCTTTTTCAACTTTTGAAGTAGTATTTTGTAGTTTTCTTTGTATAGGTCTTTCACCTCTTTAATTAAATTGAGAGCAATAGCATAGTGGGTAGGGTGTTTGTCTTGCACTTGGCCAACCCAGGTTTGATCCCTTCATCCCTCCCGGCAAACAACCGAGAGTATCCCGCCCTCATGGCAGAGCCTGGTAACCTACTCGTGGTGTATTCAATATGCCAAAAACATTTAACAACAAGTCTCACAATGGAGATATTACTGGTGCCCAGTTGAGCAAATCAATGAACAACAGGATAACAATGCTACAGTGCTACAATTTTCTGAGACACAATTGTGAATAGGACTGTTTTTTAAAAATCTTTTCATTTATTGTTTGTGCATAGGAAAGCCATGTTCTTTTGTGTATTAGTTTTGTAGCCTGATGCTTTACTATACAAATTTATTGTTTCTAGAAGATATTTTGGTAGAGTCTTTAGGATTTTCTAAATATAGTATCATGTCAATCACAAATAGTGAGAGCTTGACTTCTTCCTTTCCTGTCTGGATGCCCTTAATATTTTTCTCTTGTCTAATTACTTTGGCAAGCACTTATAGTACTATGTTCAAAAGAAGTGGTAAGAGTGGACAACCTTGGGGTTTGGAGCCTAAACTTAGAGGGAAGGTTTTCAATTTTTCCATATTGAGTATAATGTTCACTATAGGCTTATGGTAAATGGCTTGGCTATGTTGAGAAAATTTCCTTCAATTTCTATGATGTTGAGAGTTTTTATAATGAATATATTCTGGATCTTTTAAAGTGCTTTCTCTGCTATATGCTTTGGGGAGTATTGCCATATATACTCATAAAAAATATATGTTCCTATCAAATATATGTTGATAGGAACATATATTTTTTGTTTTTTATTTTTTGATATGGTATATTATATTGATTGACTTGCATATGTTAAACCAGCCTTGCATTCCCAGGATGAATCCTACTTTGTCATGGCCTATGATGTCTTTCATGAGTTGTTAGATTCTATTTGCTAGTATTTTGTTGAGGATCTTTGTACCTGTTTTCATCAGGAATATTGGCCTGTAATTCTCTTTTTTCCCCTGGTTTCTTTGTCTGCTTTTGGTATCATGGTGATGTTTGCTTCATAGAAAATGTATGAGAGTATTTCTGGTTTTTTTTTGGTTTCTTGCAGGAGCCTGAAAAAGATTGGCAGTACGTCTTTTTAAAGATTTGGATGAACTCACTAGTGAATCCATCTGGGCCTGTGCTTTTGTTTGGGGGGAATTTTGATAACCATTTTCATTTCTTTGATAGTTATATGTTTGTCAGGTTTTTCATATCATCTTGGTTCAGCCATGGGAGGTTATAGGAGTCCACAAATTTATATTTACCCATTTTTTTAAGTTCTCTCACTTTGCGACATAAAGATGCTCAAAGTAATCGCTGATGATTTTTTAAAAATTTCTGTGGTATCTGTTGTGATGTCCTCCCTCTGATTTCTGATTCAATTTATTTGGGTTCTCTCCCTTCCCCCTTTCTCCCTTTCCCCAACCCTCTCTCCTGGATGAGTTTTGTTTGTTGATCCTACATATGTTTTAAAATAAACAGCTCTTGGTTTCCTTGATCTTTTGGATTGTTGTTCTGAATTCCAGTTCATTAATTTTTCCCTAAGTTTTTTTTTAAACTTTTTATTAAATCACCATGTGGAAAGTTACAAAGTTCTCAGGTTTATATGTCAGTTATACAATATTCAAACACCCATCCCTTCACCAGTGCCCATATTCCACCACCAGAAACCCCAATATACCCCCCGCCCCCACCCCTACCCCCTACTGTATAACTAATGAATTTCACTTCATTTTTTCTTTACCTTGATTACATTCCATAATTCAACACAAAACTCACTATAGTTGTTGGAATTTCCAACCAAGAGAGACAGACCTACTACATTTGATAATTAGTTTTTCATTGCTGGAAATGAATAGATATGTAGCCCCACTGCTACAAGTACATAACTCTCTCTCTCTTTTTTTTCCTTTTTCCTTTTCCCTTTTTTTTTTCTTTTTCCCCCATCCCCCTTCCAGCACCTCATAGTATGGTGTACGCCACGCCGTGTCGGCCAGCGTGGGGCTTTTGCTTAGTTCACAGTCCAGAGAGGTGGCTGCTACATTAAAAACCTTCAATATTTCAACAAAAACTTACTGTTATTATTTGGAGTTTCCCCCTCAAGTCAGACCTGTTCAAAAGGAACCGTTTCACATTGCTGACAATTATAAATGTTATATAATTTATAATTGGTTTTGGATTTCTGTATAAAGTCCAGGGAAAATTCTGCCAGAAGTTACATAGCCCAGCTCACAGTCCCAGTGCATTGCTGTAAGAAGTCTCTGAATTCAAAGTCTTTAGGCGCAGAGGGTCCGATTCGCGCTCAGCGGCTCCGGATTTATCTGGGCCGAGGGCGTGCCGGTTATGCCCCCTTCCCATGAGTTCCTGGGAGCCCCAAAAGTAAAAACCGAATACCTGTGGGTTTGGAGTCACAGAAGATGGCGCTTGCCACGTGGGTGCCGCCAGGTCGCCGCTTTCCGTGCAGGAAGACAGGGTGGGGAGGAAAAAAATCCACCCCCGGCAGCACATAGTTGTAGCCCAGTTCGCAGTCCCAATGCATCGCTATCGGATGCTGTGCTGGATGCCCGAATGTGTTACATCTCTGGAGTCAAAGTCTTTAGACGCAGAGGGTCCCTTTCCCTAAGTTTTAATATTTCTTTCCTCCTGCCTGCTTTGGGCTCCTTTTGTTGGCAATTTTCAAGTTTCTTAGTTGTACCATCAAGTTATTTATGTGACCCCTTTCTTTCTTCCTCATGAATTCTTGCATAGCTATGAACTTGCCTCTTAACACTACTTTTGCTGCGTCCCACAAGTACTGGTAGGTCGTGTTCTCATTCTCATTTGTTACCAAGAATCTTTTAATTTCCTTCTTGTTATCCTCTATGACCCACTGGTTGATCAGTAATGAGCTATTTGATTTCCAGGTATTTGAGTTGTTTCTTCGTGTTTGTTTGTGATTAATTTCTTTCTCTTTTCAGAACATGGTGGTCTGAGAAGATAGTTGGTATGATTTCTATCCTCCTGACTTCGTGGAGGTATGTTTTCTGTCCTACATGTGGTCTGTCTTGCAGAATGTCTAGAAGAATATAATATATACTACAAAATATACATTTATATATGCTCTTATTATATGTATGCTAAACCTCTCTCTTCCATTTCTTTTCCATTTCTATTCCATTCCTATTCAAAATAAGTATTTCCTTACTTAGCTTTAGTCTAGTTCTCTATCAGCAACTGACAGAGTGGTGTTGAAGTATCCAACTACTATTGTGTTGCTATCAGCTTTCTTCTTCAGGCATTATTAGCAGATGTTTTGAGTATTTTCTGGTCCCTCATTAGATGCATACACACTTAGGAGTGATGATGAGAAATGAAGAGTACTTTTTCATATACCTTATAGCCATTTTTATTCTTTCAGGAAGTTCTGTTCAGCTTTTCCCCGTTTATTATGAGGTTATTTGGGGGGGAGTGTTGTTGATGATTTTTGCATACTTTATGTTTCTTGTATATAATCCCTTTGTCAGATGTGTGATAAGAAAAATAAGCCCCTTCCCTTCTGTAGGGTGTCTTTTTTGTTCTAGTTACCTTTTTTTGCAAAAGTTTCTTAGTTTGATGTAATCCCATTTGTTTATTTTTGCTCTATTTGCTTGGCCAATGGCATTGATGCATTTATAAGATGCCTCTGAAGCCAGAGGTTCTGCCTATGGTTATGAAGTTGGGTTTAATGTCAAGGTTTTTAATCCATTTGAGTTGATTTTGTGTATAGTAAGAAATAGGATTCCAAATACATTTTTTCCATGTGGCCAACCAGTTTCCCCACCACTAAAAAATATGAATACAGACATCCCCAAAGAATAGGAAGGAGAGATTGATGAAGAACTATGGGTCAAATTAAATATAGCTGAGAATTTACCAGAGACTTTGAGGATTGAGTCAGGCACAGAAATTCAAGAAGCTCAAAGAACCCCAGTTACAGTAAAGCCAAAGAGAAAAACACCAAGACATGTTGTAATTCAAATGACAAATGACAGAGATACTCCTGAGATCAGGAAGATCAAAGGAGGAATTTATGTATAAGTAAGGATCTAGAGAATGATTCACAGCAGATCTAGAGGATGAAACCCTACAGGCCAGGAGAGAACACGGCACAGAGCAGACAAGCTGAAGGAAGAAGCGTCTACACAGGGAGGCTGTGATTCAGAGTTGAGTGAATGATACGAAACTGTATGGAAAAGCTAAAGAAGTTCAGGCCATTCTATCAGCCTTAGAAGAAGCACTTAACAGTCTCCTTGCTAAGTCAGGGCTTCACAAACACTCAAAGTTTCTACAGAATGGTGGCAACAAACTCCACCATTCTAATAATCTTGCCTAATGGCAGTGTCCTGAACGCACCCTCACCGTTTAGAAAGCAACTGCTAACTGACCTGAGGAAAGGTATTGGCAGCAATGTCTAACAGAACAGGAGATCCACCTTCTCTCCTCACTGGATAGATCAACCAGGCCAAAAAAAAAAAAGTCAAGTAGGAAACATTGACCTGAAGGAAAGAAATGGAGGAGATGAGCTGGATATGCATGTATGGCGCTCACCACTCTCCACAAATCAAGCAGTCATCCTTCCCCAGTGCTCATAGAACATTTTCCAAGATAGACCACGTATCTCCATAAAATAAAATAGAAACCCTATTAACTATATTCTCAGACCACAATGATTTGAAAGTGGAAATTAATCATATGCAGAAAATGAAGGAAAAATCAAATATTTAGAAACTAAACAACTTCACTTCTGACTCAGAGTCAAAGGTAGAGAAGACCGTTCTTCAAGCAAACAACTCCCCCAGAATGGTCAGGGTGGCCATACTAGTATCAGAAAACATAGACTTTAGGCTCAAAATTGTTATTAGACAGCGAGGGCCATTTCTTAACGACCAAGGGACCCGTGCATCAGGAAGGATTCCCACTCCATTTGTTGCAGTAACTTAACCTGCTCCATTTCATCCACCCAGATCCTTTGTCAAGGATTAGCTGTCCACAGCTGAGGGTCTATCTCTGGATTCTCACTTATATTCGATTGGTCTGAGAGTCTGCTTTTATTTCACTACCAAGTAGTCTTGATTTCTATAGCTTTGAAGTAAAATTTAATGCTGGGAAAGTAAATATTGCTCTGGCTATTTGGGGAGATTTATTACTCCATATAAAATTTAAACATTATTTGATTAAAAATATGCCCTGGAGGCCAGAGTGATAGTACAGTGGATAGCACGCTTGCCTTGCACACGGTTGGCCAGAGTTCCATCTCCAACACCCCATAAGTTCCCCGAGGCTGCCAGAAGTGATCCCTGAGCAGAATCAGGAGTGAGACTTGAGTACACTGGGTGTGGCCTCAAAGCATCAACAACAACAAAATATCATGGGGATTTCTATGGGGATCGCATGGAACCCTATCGTGCTTTGGTAGAATGGTGTTTTTACAGTGTCAATCCCATTCCTGAGTAGGAGAGGTGTTTTCACCTTTGTTGTCCATTTTGTTTGGAAGTCTTTAGCCTCCCTTATCAACTTGAATTTGAATGGCATGATTGCAAATGGGATTGTTTTATTTCTCTCTGATCTGCTTTAGTAATTGCCTATAGTCACTGTCACTGTCACTGTCATCCCGTTGCTCATCGATTTGTTCAAGCGGGCACCAGTAACGTCTCTCATTGTGAGACTTATTGTTACTGTTGTTGGCATATCCAATACACCACGGGGAGCTTGTCAGGCTCTGCCGTGCGGGCGCGATACTCTCGGTAGTTTGCCGGGCTCTCCGAGATGGGCGGAGGAATTGAACACGGGTCTGCCATGTGAAAGGCAAATGCCTTACCGCTGTGCTATCGCCTATAGAATTATCATAAATTTATGCATATCAATATTGTTGCTTAATTTACTTTATCATCATCATCATCATCATCATTATCCCATTGATCATCGAATTTTTTGAGCGGTCTCAGTAACGTCTCCATTCGTCCAAGCCCTGAGATTTTAGCAGTTTCTCTCTACTTGTCCTTCCAATGATGCTGTACTGGAGGCTCTTTCAGGGTCAAGGGAATAAGACCCAGCATTGTTACAGGTTTTGGCATATGAATACACCACGGGGAGTTTGCGAGGCTCTCCCATGTGGGCAGGAAACTCCCAGTAGTTTGCCAGGTTCTCCCAGAGGGAGAAGTAGGCTATAAGATAAGAGCGGCTGCAAAGCGGCCGCGTGCTTCCAGGATCTTGCTTTTAAGTCTCTGGATGCTGGCCATTGACAGGATTACACAGCGCCGGAGGCAGTCCCTGGGTGTGACTGCCTAGCTACTGGGAAATGGGAAATCTGGGTGGAGGAGGTCCAGTCCTGATCCAGGCTGGCTTGGAGGTCTCAGCCCCGGGTCCCACACACCTGGGTTCCTCTGCTGGTTCCTTCATGCGTGAGGCTCGTCCAAAAATGTGTAGAGGGGCCTTGAGCATGGCTGTGACTAGGCTCTGGAGGTCTTCGGCCACCAGGACCTCTGCTCGGGGTGGGGAGGGAAGCTGGAGCCCATCCCCTCTGAGGAGGCCCCGGGAAGACAGCCAGGTGCGGGCAAGAGACTCTGTAACTTACTTTATAGGTTTATTATTTATAGGAGTGATGTGGTAGAACCCTTGGAGCTTTCTAAGTATAATAAGTAGTAATCTGCAAATGGTAAGGTCTGATTTCTTTTCCAATCTGGATTCCCTTACATCTCTATTTTTGCTTAGGTGCTATGGCCAGGGCTTTGAATATGATATTGAATTAAAATAGTTAGGGTTGACTCTTCATCTCGTGTCTGATCTTAGAGGAAAGACTCAGCTTTTCACCTTTGCATATATTAGTCGTGGATTTGTGGTAAATGGCTAGCACTATATTGAATCAATTTCTGCCCATCCCCCCTTTTTTTCCTATCATAAATGGGTGTTAGAGCTTCTCAAATGTTTTTTATATGATCATATAATTTTTATTTTTTCTTGTATTGATATGATACATCTCACAACTAACTTAAATACACTAAACCATCCTTGCATCCCTGGAATAAATCCCTTTTGATTGTGGTATGTCACTGTCACTGTCATCCCGTTGCTCATTGGGTCTTTTCTTGTTTCTTCATAAATGTTTTATCAATTTCCCTCTTAGAATAGCTTTTGCTGTGTCTCATATGTTCTGATAACGGTTCCTTCATTATTATTATTTGTTTCCAAGATACTTTTGATTTTTATTTAATTTTTCTTCAACTCAATGGTTGTTCAGAACTAAATCTATTTAGTTTCTAGATATTTGACTTTTCTTCACTTTGTGATTAATTTCTACTTTCAAATCACTGTGGTCTGAGAATATAGTTAATAGGGTTTCTATTTTATTTTATGGAGATACGTGGTCTATCTTGGAAAGTGTTCTGGGGAAAGCACTGGGGAAGGATGACTGCTTGATTTGTGGAGAGTGGTGAGCGCCATACATGCATATCCAGCTCATCTCCTCCATTTCTTTCCTTCAGGTCAATGTTTCCTACTCGATATTTTTTTTTTGGCCTGGTTGATCTATCCAGTGAGGAGAGAAGGTGGATCTCCTGTTCTGTTAGACATTGCTGCCAATACCTTTCCTCAGGTCAGTTAGCAGTTGCTTTCTAAATGGTGAGGGTGCGTTCAGGCCACTGCCATTAGGCAAGATTATTAGAATGGTGGAGTTTGTTGCCACCATTCTGTAGAAATTGTGAGTGTTTGTGAAGCCCTGACTTAGCAAGGAGACTGTTAAGTGCTTCTTCTAAGGCTGATAGAATGGCCTGAACTTCTTTAGCTTTTCCATACAGTTTCGTATCATTCACTCAACTCTGAATCACAGCCTCCCTGTGTAGACGCTTCTTCCTTCAGCTTGTCTGCTCTGTGCTGCGTTCTCTCCTGGCCTGTAGGGTTTCATCCTCTAGATCTGCTGTGAATCATTCTCTAGATTCTTACTTATACATAAATTCCTCCTTTGATCTTCCTGATCTCAGGAGTATCTCTGTCATTTGTCATTTGAATTACAACATGTCTTGGTGTTTTTCTCTTTGGCTTTACTGTAACTGGGGTTCTTTGAGCTTCTTGAATGTCTGTGCCTGACTCAAGCCCCAAAGTCTCTGGTAAATTCTCAGCAATATTTAATTTGACCCATAGTTCTTCATCAATCTCTCCTTCCTACTCTTTGGGGATGCCTGCAATTCACATAATGTTCCTTTTTTTTTTTTTTTTGAGCCACACCTGGCAGTGCTCAAGGCTTACTTCCTACTCTGGGCTCAGGGATCACTCTCGGTGGGGCTGGGGGAGTCTTACGGGGTGCCAGAGAGTAAACCCAGGTTGATTGCACACAAGCTCCTGCCCACTTTAACATTTCCTTAGCCGACATGTTGTTCCTTTTGAACTCATCCCATGAATCTCTGGCATTGTCTTCATTTTATAAATCTTTTTTCTGTTGTCAGGTCTCTATTGTTGATTTTCTCATCTTGTCTTCAACCCACTCATTTGTCCACCAGCTTCTGTCACTCTGCTACTGGGACCATCCGGTGAGTTTCTTGTTCTCCCTCCCATGCTCTTCAGTTCTGTGACTTATGGTTGTAGCTTCACTGACATTTCCTGTACATTCTCGTCAGGTTTGTACTATCGTTTCTTTCTGCTCATTACACAGCCTCACCAGGGTGGCGACTCCTTCCAGACTGCTGTCTTCGCGCATTCATTCTGGTGGCTTCCTAAATTTTGTCACTGTGTCCGCTGGCAGTGAGGGCCATTGGTGAGGTGATGGTTTCGTGCAGACCCGGGTAATGAGCTAATGCTCGTGCCCACCAACCCCACCCAGAGCCAACGCTTCTGTGTTTGTGCTGAATCTGGTGGCCGTGAGCGTCTGCAGCAGGACTCAGCACTGGCTTCCAGTACAGTTTTCCAGGGACAACCCTGGCCCTGTGGCTTCAGTCCTTGGGTTTGGACCATTGACCCACAAGGATTCACCTTCCTTTTTCCTCTCCTAAATCAGTTTGCTGTGTGCCTAGGTAGATGTCTGCCCTGAGCGGGGACAGTCTTCTATCTTCACATGGTGTCGCCTGAGCCCAGAGTCCCCCTCTGAAGGGTTGCTGGGAGCAGACGTTCATGCCCGTGGCTGTGAGGGTGCACCCCACTGTCTCTGCTAGTGCTAGTCTCATATTTCCTGGGGTCTTTCCTAGGGGTGGCACAGGTGGAGATCCAGATGGTTCTGGGAATGCATGCGGCCCACAGATTGCGCCACTGTGGTCAATCACCGCTGAACCTGCCCCCACTGTGGCTGCAGCACCCACAGCTGCACCTCTGCTCGGCTCCTTCGCCCCTCCCAGCTGTAGCCACACGCCCATCAGTCCTGTCTAGCAGCTCTCTGGACATGGACTCTCTCAGGGCTCTCAGCTGCATCTCACTCAGCCTTGCAGGACCACCGGCAGGTCCACGGTCATTTCTGTTTTGGTGCAGGTTCAACCCTGTGTCACTCACAGGTCCCTTGCTGTGCCATCTCAGCACCACCTCTGAGTTCCAATTCTTTCAAAGTGTTGTTGAGTTCGCATTTCCTTGAGGATTTTTGTATCTGTGATTACTGGGAATATCGGTCTGTGAATTACTCTTTTCTTGTAGAGAAGAAGACTCATTTCTGCTTTGGTGTCTCCTGCTGCTCTCATACAGTAGATTCTGAAGTGTGTCCTTCTGTGTCATATTTACAGGGTTTGAGAAACAGCCGCATTAATTTTTTAAGCATTTGGCAGGGGTCACCAGGATATCGCTGACCCCCACTCTGCTGTGTGTGAGTGCATGTGTGTGTGGAAGAGTGACTGGTGATCAGATCACACGACAGGGCTGCCCGGTGTAGGATATCATTGGTTTGTCCTTTCTCCCTTGCCACAAAGAGTTTAGGCATATCTGGTAATAATCTCTAAACATAAGACAACATTGGTATGTCCTGTTCTCCTTGCTACAGGAAGCTTAGGTTTATCGGGTCACACCCATCAAAGTGCTCCCGAGTCACTCCCATTCCTTTGTCTATCTGTAACCACTTCTCTACGCTCTCTTCCCCAACCAGTTAATCAGCTTTTCCTCTAATGAGACTCTGTTAATTTGTAAGGTCAGACCTTTCTAGGACACTGAACTTGTATTGTAAGTTAATATTGCCTTGCTCCTCTCCTCGTATCTTTTGAATAGTTTACTTTAAAGCAATGTCCTTTTTATATGGACAAAGAAAGACAGTTGTTAATATGCTTTTGTAACATGGGATTTAATTGGCTTTGAATGTTATTCACTCCTGGGCATCTGCTTTTTCTACTTAAGCCTCAGTTTCCCTTACTTTCTAGCACCCCAAAGGCAGGGTCCCGATGACGGACGGGATGGACCCAGGGCAAGCGGTGAGTTATGTGCTACCCTGGCATCAAGATAGGCCTGGCCAAAGTGCCTGATGCTTAACTATAAGTTAAGAGCTTGGTCATGAACAAATGCTGTCATGATCCAAAACGACGAGACTAGGACCCTGCTAGGGATAGGAAAGACTAATCTGGCCTGAGCACTGTAGTCTGAGATCGAGGTGACCCCAGGAAAGCAATTCTATAAGCTTAATACATCTCTTGCTATGTCCATACAAAATGATTAATATTATGAATGCTTGTATGTTAGTTGGACAAGGAGAGGAGAAACACACCCATGGGATTCCGCTCTTGGGCGGGTGTCCTGCTGAAAGAGAATCTGTCCTAGAAGAAGAATCCCGAGGGAAAGAACTTTAACCCTATTGATTGTGACCACACCTATGTGTAAGCCCCAACCCCTCATGCTGGGGGATTTAACTAAGCTGAAAGAGTGGGCTGGGGGCCAGTCCCGGGGCCAGTCCCAGTGCCAGATCTGGAGAAGCTAGATCGAGATCCAAATCCAAAGGAGAAGGAGAATGAAGTAGGATGGGGGAAGAAGAAGCAGGAGGAGAATCAGAGGAGAATGGAGATGGGAATAGAATAAACTGCAACTGTGACCAACCAGCCTGGCCCTCGTTCCTTCCTTCGCCTGCCTCGTCATCGCCATCAACCTCCCCGGGGTGGGGGAAGTGGCTGGAGAATACCAAAAGCGGGTTCAGGAGAGATAGAGCGCCGTTGCCATGTGCCCGGTGTGGTGCCCCCCCTTTTTTGTGTGTGTTTACACAGCCTGGTTTCCATTTCTTCATAAGGACTCAGTGGTTGTGAGCTTGTGGTGCTTCACATAGGTCTTCAGGCTTATCTAATCTATCAGCAGATAGTTCTACACACAACACACACACACACTCTCACACACACCACTTCAGTATTTTCAGTATTATTGGCTTAAAAGAACTGCTTAACCTCCCTCCCTCCCTTTCTTCCTTCCCCCTCCCTCCCTCCCTCCCTCCCTCCCTCCCTCCCTCCGTCCCTCTTCCCTCCCTCCCTCCCTTCCTCCCTTCCTCCCTTCCTTCCTTCCTTCCTTCCTTCCTTCCTTCCTTCCTTCCTTCCTTCCTTCCTTCCTTCCTTCCTTCCTTCCTTCCTTCCATACATCATGACATACACAGTTATAAAGCAGTTCATGGTTGTATTTCAATCATACAATGTTCCAACACCGTCTTTTCATCAGTGTACATTTTCCAATGTCACCAATGTCACCAGCTTCCCACATGCTACACCTCGATCCTGGTCAGCCTGATTCTGCACTTTTCTTCTTTTTGTCTCTGTTGCTCTCTCCCTCTTTTCATTTTATCTTTTAGGGCACTGTGATCTGCAATCCTGGCTACTGAAAGGTTATTATGTATATCACTTTATCTCCTTCAGCACTTAGTTCTTGTTGAGAGGGCTCAGTCTGACAATCACTATCATAATGGTGCCTTCTCTGTCCTAACTGCACTGCCCCCTGCCCTTCTGGCTGGCTTCCTACCATGATCAGTTCTTCTGGTCCCTGTTTATAGTATCTTTGGGTATTGTTTTTATACTGCTTTTTAAAATATATATCTAGCAAATTAGTACAATCATTCTATGTCTGTCCCTTTATCCCTCTCCTTCTGACTTATTTCACTCAGAATGATGCTCTCTGTGTCCATCCAAGTATTAAAAAATAATTCAAGAAATTCATGATTTCGTTTTTCCTAACAGTTGCATAGGATTCCATTGTGTAGATAAATGATCGTTTCTTTATCCACTCATCTGTTCTCAGGCACTTGGGTTGTTCCAGATTTTTGGTGGGGTGAATAGTGCTGCAGTGAACACAGGAGTGCAGGTGCCCTTCTGTAATGTTCTGAGACTGAAGGTAGATTCCAAGAAGTGGAGTTACTGGGTTGTATGGAAGCTCAATTTCTAGGTTTTTTTTGAGGAATGTCAATATTGTTTTCAAAAAAGGTGGCCCAGTCAACAATCCCACCAGCAGTGAATGAGACTTCCTTTCTCCCCACATCTGCACCAGCATTGGTTGTTCTGATTCTTTTTGATGTACCAGTTTCTATCCATTGAGATTTGTTTAGTCAGTGGTGTTCCATCCTTCACAATGCCTCTAGCTTCAGTGTCATGGAGAGTTCTGCCTACATTTCCTGTTTTAATTACTGCCACTTTGTAATAGAGTTTGAAGTTGGGGAAATTGATGCCCCCATCTTCTTTTCTCCAAGGATTGTTTTAGCTCTCTATGGGTGTTTATTGTTCCGTGTGAATTTTGGGAATGCTTGATCTATTTCTTTGAAGACTGTCGTGTGTATCTTTATAGGGACTGCATTGAATCTGTGCAATGCTTTGGGGATGAACTGTCATTTTATGATATTAATCCTGCCAATCCATGAGCAGGGGATGTGTTTCCATTTCCTTGTTCCACTTTTATTTCTTGAAGTAGTATTTTTGTAGTTCTCTTTGTATAGTTCTTTCACCTCTTTAGTTAAGCTCATTTCAAGGTACTTGATATTCTGTTGTTATTGTTGTTTTGAGGGCCACAACCTGCGATACTCAGGACTTACTACTGGCTATATGCTCAGGGATAACTCCCAGTTGACTCAAAGTACCATACAGAATGTCAGGGATCAGACCCAGGTCATCTGTGTGCAAGGCAAGCTCCCTACCCACTATATTATCACTCCAGCCCCAGACACTTGATTTTCTAAGGCACAATTGTAAATGGGATTTTTAAAAAATATACCTTCCTACTCTTTACTTGTATATATAAGAAAGTCATTGACTTTTGCATATTAGTTTTGTATCCTGCCACATTACTATACAATAGATTTATAGGAGCTTTTTGGTGGAGTCTTTAGGATTTTCTAAATATAGACTCGTGTCATTCACAAACAGTGAGAGCATCACTTCTTTCTTTCCTATTAGGATGCCCTTACTATCTTTTTTTTTTGCCTAATTGCTATGGCAAGTATTTGCAGTACAGTATTCAAAAGAAGTGGTGAGATTAGACAAGCTTGTCTAATACCTGATCTTAGAAGGAAGGCTTTTGGTTTTTCCCCATTGAGTATAATATTTGCTGTGGACTGTGCTAAATGACATTGATTATGTTGAGGAAAGTTTATTTAATTCCCATTATGTTGAGTTTTTATCATGAATGGGTGCTAGATCTTGTCAAGTGCTTTCTCTTCATCTATTGATATACTCATAGGTTTTTTTTTTATTGATATGGTGTATTATGTTAATTGGCTTGCATATGTTAAACCATCCTTGCATTCCTGGGCTGAATCCTACTTGGTCATAGTCTATGATGTCTTTCATGAGTTGTTGGATTCTATTTGCTAGTATTTTGTTGAGGATCTTTGCATCTGTGTTCACCAGGAATATTGGGCTGTGATTCTCTTTTTTTCCTGGTTTCTTTGTCTGTGGTTGGTATCATGGAGATGTTTGCATCATAGAAACTGTATGAGAGTATTTCTGTTTCTTCAGTTTCCTGGAAAAGCCTGAAAAGGTTTGGTAGGAGGTCTTTTTAAAAGGTTTGGATGAACTCACTAGTGAATCCATCTGGGCCTGGGCTTTTGTTTTGCTGAAGACTTTTGATATCATTTTGATTTTCGTGATAGCGATAGGTCTGTTCAGGTATTAAAAATATACTTGGTTAAGCTTGGGAGGTTATAGACTTTATTAATTTATCCTTGGTGTTCTTGTTTCATGACATAAAGTCTCAAAGTAATCTCTGATGATCCTTTGAATTTCTGTGATGCCTGTTGTGACATCCCCCTTTCATTTCTGATCAGTTTATTAGGGTTCTATTTCTTTGTAAGTCTTTCTAGTGGTTTATCTATCTCTTATTTTTCCCAAGAACCATCTCTAAGTTTCATTAACCTTTGGATTGCCTTTTTTGGGGATCCCAGCTCTTAATTTCTCCTCTAAGTTTTATTATTTTCTTCTTCCTGCCTACTTTGGGCTCCTTTTGTTGTTCATTTCCCCAAGTTCTTAAGGTGTGCAGTCAAGTTATTTGTGTGGGTTTTTATTTCTTCCTGGTGATACTTGCAGAGCTATAAATCTTCCTCTTAATGCTGCTTTTGTTGTTTCCCACACATTCTGGTAAGTTGTATCTTTATTCCTGTTTTTTGTTTTCTTTCCTCCTTTGTTTCCTCTCAGATCCACTGGTTGTTCAGAAGTGAGCTGTTTAATTTCCAGGTGTTTGATTTGATTCTCCATTTCTATTGTCATTAGCTTCTATAATCAGTTCATCACAGTCTGAGAATACAGTTAATACAATTTCTACCCTGTTGGTTTTATGGAGGGATGTTCTATAACTCAAACTGTGGTCTATCTTGGAGAATGTCTCAAGTGCATTGGAGAAGAATGTGTATTCACCCTTGGGGGGATGAAACATTCTGTATATATTTACTAGCCCTCTCTCTCTTTCATTTCTTACTCCAAGCCCATATTTTCTTGCTGAGCTTCAATCTTGTCGCTCTATCAGGAGGTGACAGAGCGGTGTTGAACTCTCCAACTACTATCGTCTTGCTATCAGTTTTCTTCTTGAAGTCTATTGAAGCCGTTTTAAGTATTTTTTTCTGATTCCTCATTAGGTGCATGTATGTTTAGGATTGTGGTTTCTTTGTGATGTACATATCCCTTGATTAAGAAATGACCCTTTATGGGGCTGGAGCAATAGCACAGTGTGTAGGGCATTTGCCTTGTATGCGGCCAACCTGGGTTCGATTTCCAGGATCCTATATGGTCCCTCGAGCACCGACAGGGATGATTCCTGAATGCAGAGTCAGGAGTAATCCCTGTGCATCGCCAGCTGTGACCCAAAAAGTTAAAAAAATGACCCTTTGAACACCCTTCCCACCCTGAAATCGATGTCATCTGCTAAATGGTTACCCCATGACATGGTTACCCCACCCTTTTTGAGGGAACGGTATTCTTGCTTGAAGAATTCTTGTCTAGTCTTTGACTTTGAGCCTCTGTGTTGCTCTTATGTTCAAATGTGTTTCTTGTAAGCAGCAGAATTTCTAATTCAATTTTTATTTTTTTTAAAATTTTTTATTGAGTCACCATGTGGAAAGTTACAAAGTTTTCAGGTTTAAATCTCAGTTATACAATGCTCGAATACCCATCCCTTCACCAGTGCTCATATTCCACCACCAAGAATCCCAGTATAGCTCCACCCTGCCCCCCCACACCCCTAACCCCCCCACGCCCCTAGCCCCCCTACCCTTAGCCCCCCCCCGCCTAATAACTAATAAATTTCACTTTACTTTCACTTTGATTGCATACAATATTTCAACAAAACTCACTATTATTGTTTGGAGAGTCTCTCCCCTAAAGTTAGACCTGCTGAAAAGGAAGCATCTAATTCAATTTTTAAATCCATTTTTGCCACCCTGTGTCCTTAATTGGTATATCTTAATTGGTGCATTTCTTTCAATATCTAATTGACATTGAGAGATATTACTGTCATGGAGTTTTAGGCACATGTTTCTGTAGAAGTTTGGTGTGTTTGTTGGTCTTGCCTTGCTTTAAAGTAGTCCCCTAAGTTCTTCTTTTAAAATTGTTTTGAGTCTATGAAGTTCCTGAGCTGTTGTTTATCCACGAAGTTGTGTATAGTTCCTACAAATCTGAATGAGAGTCTGGCTAGGTAAAGTACTCTTGGTGAGGCCTTAATTTCCTTAAATTTTTTGGTTTGGTTTTGTTTTAATTTTTTTTACTATATCCACCATTGACCTCAGGCCTAGAGGATTTTATTTGATGTTCTGTAAATCCTAGGGATGCTTCTTTGTGTGCAATTTCCTTCTTTGATCTTGCTGCTTTCCATCTCGTATCTTTATGGTTTTCGTCATTCTGATTAGGATATGTCTTGGAGTCATTTTATTTGTGTCTCTTTTAGCTGGTATCCATTGGGATTCCTGGATTTGGATTCCTGCATTCTCCAGTTCTGGGAATTTTTCAGCAATGGTGTTTTGAATGTTGCTCTTTCACTGGGATTGCCTTCCTGACCTCTGAGACTTGGATGTTACTTATGTTGTTCCTCTTGAATTCATCCCAAAGTCCTATTTTCCATTAATTTATATTGAGATATTTTTTCTTCTGTTGTTGGAGAAATAGCACAGTAGCAGGGCGTTTGCCTTGCACGCGGCCGACCGGATCCGATTCCTCTGCCCCTCTCGGAGAGCCCGGCAAGCTATCGAGAGTATCCCACCCGCACGGCAGAGCCTGGCAAGCTACCTGTGGCATATTCGATATGCCAAAAACAGTAACAACAAGTCTCACAATGGAGATGTTACTGGTGCCTGCTCGAGCAAATCTATGAGCAATGGATGACAGTGAAACAGTAATACAGTGTGCTGTTGCCAAGAGTTTTTCTACATCTCATCTTTGAGTTCATTGATTCTGTCTTCAGTTGCTGTCACTCTATTGTTGAGGGCATCCACTGAGTTTTTCATTCACCTACCAATTAATTCTGACATTTCTGCTTTTAGTTTTCTCATTTCTGCTCCAATATATTCCTGTATTTATTGGCTATTCATTTCATTGTTCCTTTGAGCTCATTAAATATCCTTACCATTTCCTCACTGAAATTTTTTCCAGAGATTATATAGGTGAATATTCCTTGTTGAGACTTCAGGGTTCCTATGTTTGTCCACTTCAGTGGTGATGTACTGTGCTGTTTCCCCATGGTGCCCGTGGTAGTCTGTGGGTGATTTTTTTTCCCAATACATTTTATTATCCAGAGACTTAAAACCAAGCTCCTGGAAGCTTGGTTGAGACTGCTCAAGAAAACATCTTATAGCCTAGTTCTCCCTCTGGGAGAACCTGGCAAGCTACCAAGAGTTTCCTTCCCACATGGGAGAGCCTCGCAAACTCCCCGTGGTGTATTCATATGCCAAAATCAGTAACAGTGATGGGTCTCATTCCCCTGACCCTGAAAGAGCTTCCAATGTGGCATCATTGGAAAGGACGAGTAAAGAGAGGTTTCTAAAATCTCTGAGCTAGGACAAATGGAGACGTTACTGAGACCGCTCGAGAAATTCAATGATCAATGGGATGATGATGATGATGATGATGACATTTTTAGTGTTTCCCCCACCTTCCTGCTACTTCCAGAGAGGATCCTGGGGGAACTTGGTGACTGGTTCTCTCTTCTTTCCCCATCAAAGGTATTCCCTTTCAATGCAGTGTTCTTGTGTAATTGAGTTGAGCCTCTTGCATTGATTCAAGGAATATGTTCTTTGCCTGAACTGATGCTACTCTGTGATTAGGGTTCTACTGCTTCTTGCTACTTTTGTGGGCTCTGATGGAATACTGAATGGAGTAAGGACTAATATACTATTGGCCTAATGTTTCTGGGCCAGGCTGCCCTGGTTAGAGTTCAGTACAATGGGACAAGGTGCGAGTCTGATGGATGTGGAGGGGAAATTATCAGGCGGCAGCCTTCAGGAAACCATGCCTTTGGGTGGTCTGACCTGTGGGAGGAGTTTTCAAGGCGACATGGTCTCTGCAGGTCCTGCTGTGTCACTCAAGATCATTTGAGGAGTGTTTGAGTCATGCTGAAGTGTTCATGGGGGATAGTTCTACATATTTGGGTCCTTCCTGTGTCTCTGTTGTCAGTTGTGGTGTCCCCACTTTCCTGTATGGTTATACTGATGAGTCTTTGCTCTTCTCTTGGTGAGTCTAGCTGCAGTATTATCAATTTATTCAATTGCAAGAGCCAGCTCTTTGCTCATGCACAGAGTGTGCCTGAGCTGGGATCGCCCTTGTATGCCACAAAGCAGCTTCCTGGACAGCTGGGATTTAGGGCTCAGTCTCTGACCATCCTTGAGGGTTCTGCTTCCAAGAGGGTGAGAGAGACCTGGGTGAGTTTAGCCTGGAAGACCACAGTAGAGCTTTGGCAGGCATGTCCTGCTTGCTGGAAGGACGACATCCACAGGTGCAGACTGGCCCGGTGGCCTGACAGCTGAGGGAACTCCAAGATTCTGTCGTGCTAAGAAGCTGATGCACGGTCCCTGGGCTGCAGTGAGGTTTTTTTCGTGATGAAAAGTGGGGCAGGGTGAGGGGTGCTGGGGGCAGTATGGCATGTCCCGGCTTTCCTGCATACCCAGGATGCTGCTGTGAGTTTGTGAGGCTATAAGGATGAGCCAGAGAGCCTTCTGGAAGGCCAGGCAGAGGCTCACGTGGGGGAGGAGGCTATGTGACCAGGTATATAGGACAGCCTCAGCACTTTCAGCTAACCCTTCTCTTGGCTCAGGGTCCTTTTCACTGGGAACTGTCATTGCTCTGTGATGAGCAGAGGGTCCCCTATTGTGTTCAGGGCCAGTCACCATCCCCCTGGCCGGCCAAAGGTGATGAACAAAGAAATGAGAGTGGGGCACAGGCTGGTTGGTAATCAGTGGCCATTTATTCAAGTTTCACAGCATTAGTCATAGAGAAGTTGTGAAGGGTTGGGGGTAGCAGTTACACATAAGTGTGGCTAAATATTGTCATAACAATTAACAGATGAGCTTCCTTCAGGGGAAGTTCTTCTAGGAGATCCACCCAAGGACAAAATCTCATTCAGGGGATCTAGCACTCTAGATCCCTACTCGGAGATCTGCCCAGAGGCAGAATTCCATCTAAGGGTGTCTTGCCTTCTCCTTTCCTTTGCTAGTACTCCATTTAAACATCACCTTGAATCTACTTCATAATAATATTTCTCATCATTTTGTATGGACACAGTAAGAGATATATTAAGCTTAAGGGGTGACTTCACTATATACCCCAGACTATAGTCCTCAGGTCAGGTTAGACTTTCCTAATCCCACGGGGTCCTAATTCAGTCATTTCTGGGTCATGTTAGAGTTTGTTCCATGGTCATGCTCTTATTCTTCTTCTTATGGTGCTTAGCCTGTCCCGTTTTTGATGCCAGGGAAGCTTACTTCTTGTCCTGGGTCCATCCAAGTCGCTAGCCAGGACCCCCACTTTGGGGGTGTTAAGAATTAAGAGCAACTGAGACTCAAGTCAAGTAAATATGATGGATGCCCAGGAGTAAATATTATACAGAGTCAATTAACTACTACGTAACAAAAATGTAGCACTATCTTCCTGTGTATATACATAAAGGACATCACACTAAAATATACTACGCAAAGGACATAAAGGAAAGAAAAAAGCAGTATCTCACTTACATATACAAAATCCAGAGCCCTCAGAAGAATTTGACTTTACAAGTTACAGGATCTGAGTTGGGGATATATGTGATTAACAGATACGGGAAGAAGAGCACAAAGGAGAGGTTAATGATAAACACAGAGGATTAGGAGGGCCTGATGGAATTGGGAGTGCCTCAGGAGCACTGTGGTGGGTGTAACTCAATAAACCTAAGCTCCTGTGGAAGGAGAAAGTACAAACCAATGTTACTCAAAATGCTTAGAACTATAATCCAACAACTGTCCACTCTCTGGCCTTATTTCTCCACTATCTGGCTCTGAGAAGATAATCCAGTATTTGCTTTTTTCTTTCTGACTCACTGCACTGACCATGACACTCTCCAATTCAACTCAAGTTGCAGCAAGCAGTGAGCTTCCACCTTTTGCCCGACCTGAGATGTGTCTGATTGTGTCTGTTGCCTACTACTTCTTCATCCACTCCCCTGCCATTGGACAGTGGGTTGTTCCCAGATCTTTGATGCTGTGAACAGGGCTGCAAGCACAGAGTGATCTGTGCTTTCAAATCAGTGCTTGGATGTTCTTGGGGGTAGATTCCCAGGAAAAGGCATCGCAGGCCCATCTGAAAGTGCTACTAATCATTAGTCTCAAGACATATCCAAACTGTTTTCCAAGTGGGCTGAGCCCAATGATAATCCCACCAGCAGTGACTGAAAATTCCTTTTACCACATCCCCATCAGCACTTCTGTCCCAACGTTTGATTTCAACCATCCTCTCTACTGTGAAGTGATGCTTCAGTGTCACTTTGATTTGTATTTCCCTGATCTTCAGTAACGATGAACGTTCCTCATATACCCGTGTGCTGTTTATATTGTCTTATTCAAGGAAGTGGCTGTTCATCCCCTCCCATTTTTAGATGATGTTTTTTGTATTTTTCGCTGCTGAGCTCCAAGAATGCTTATTTATCTTCGACATTAGCTTCTTGTCTGCAGTGTAAAGTATTTCTCCTAATCTGTGGGGTGTCTTCTAAAAATTTTGTATTTCATTTCTGTCGTAGTACAAAAGTTTTTTAGTTTGATGCCGGTAATCTGTTGACTTCTGCTGTGTTTTCCCTTGCGGGGAGGGGGGAATCTGCCACCCAAGACCCCCCAGGTCAGCTTTATGAAAAGCCCTGCTTATGTTTCCTCTATGTATCTGACAGGTAAATGTTTGAGTGCAAGACCTTCCATCTGATTTGAACTGACCCTTGTGTATGAGTGAGGTAGCAATCTGGATTCATTCTTTTGCACTGGGCTGTCCAGTTTTCCTAGCACTGATTGTCGAAGTGCTCCTGGGCCCACTTTATGCAACTGAACTGTTCTTTTGTAGGTTAGCTGTTTGTACGCCTTCTGATGATTTACCTCTGAACTCTTGTTTCTATCCTATTGAAGTTCTGTTCGTTCCAACACACACCGTTATGATTACTATGGCTAGGTCATATAGTTTAAAGTCTAGCAACACCCCCCCATCTTTTGACTCGGGACTGTCTTGGTTATTCTGGGAGTCTTGCTGTTCCACGTGGATATTAGAAGTGTTTGTCCTAGGTCCTTAAAGAATGTGACAGACCCTTTAATGCCTCCCGAGGACAGAGCAACCCACAGGTCCTTCAGGGGCTCCCCAAAGCTGGGGATGCAGTGGTGAGAGAAGTGGGGACACCACACCCTAACATCTGGGATGCAGGCAGAGCCCCAGAGTCTAAACTGCCGGCTCCCCACCCCAGAGGTGAAGGGACCAGGGACTGAGTCAGGCTGCGGGGTGGGTGTCAGACCTGTGCCTGGCAGGGCTTTTGAGGCCATCTCAGATGAGCAGGGGCCAATGCTAGAGCCCGAGCCCACGGTGACCCTGGGGTAAGGAGGTAAGGGCTCTGCCCCGCTCTGTACATCCAATGAACTGATCTGGATGGGGTCACTTCCTGCACCTCTGGGGTCCCAAGGCAGAGCTGACTCCGTGTCCACAGCTGGATCCCAGTGCTTCCCGGGATGAGCATGCACTCTAGACTCTGGCTCCTGGTCTCCTGCTTCCCGGGATGAGCATGCACTGAGTCTGACTCCCGGCCTCCCGCTTCCCGGGATGAGCGTGCACTGACTCCGGCTCCCGGTCTCCCGCTTCCCGGGATGAGCGTGCACTCTGACTCCAGCTCCTGGTCTCCCGCTTCCCGGGATGAGCGTGCACTCTGACTCCAGCTCCCGGTCTCCCGCTTCCCGGGATGAGCATGCACTGAGTCTGACTCCCGGCCTCCCGCTTCCCGGGATGAGCGTGCACTCTGACTCCAGCTCCCGGTCTCCCGCTTCCCGGGATGAGCATGCACTGAGTCTGACTCCCGGCCTCCCGCTTCCCGGGATGAGCATGCACTGAGTCTGACTCCCGGTCTCCCGCTTCCCGGGATGAGCGGGCACTGAGTCTGGCTCCCGGCCTCCCGCTTCCCGGGATGAGCGTGCACTGACTCTGGCTCCCGGCCTCCCGCTTCCCGGGATGAGCGGGCACTCTGACTGGCTCCCGGCCACCCCCTGTCCTCACCCTGATCCTCATGCCTGAGCACAGGCCGCCCCGCATGCGGCTGCGCTGCCCGGCACCTCACCTGTCCCTTTGACTCCTTCCCTTGCTCCACGTCCTCTCCTCCGCTGGCCTCTCTGCGGGGAGCCCGGGCTCCAGCCGGCCACTCTCCACCCCGCTGCCGAGAAAGCCACGAGGGTCCCAGCAGGCCGCCTCGCACAGTGCCCTGGGGTCCCCGCACGCGGCCCCTCCCCGGTGTCGCAGTGGGGTCCCCACGTACCCAGAGCCTGCAGGACCTCCCACCACGGTTGCCCCCATGTTTGCCCGCGGGACCCCCATGGCGCTTAGGCTCGTCTGGAGAAGAGGGTTCTGGGAAAGCAGGTGTCGGTGGGCGCATCCGGGCACCTCTGCCTGGAAGGTGAACGATGGGTGGCCAGATGAGAGAGCGTCACAGGGGAGCGCGGTCACAGCCCCGTGGGAAGGTGGGGCCCCGGGCCTGCGTGCAAGGCCCCTCATGGGCAGGCAGCACCCGGCGGCTGACAGGGAGGGTAGAGCCCTGGGATCCCCAGGCAGGCGGGGGCGGGGTTTGTAGGCAGGAAGGGGCGGGGTTTGTGGGCAGGAAGGGGCGGGGTTTAACCAGGAAAAGGCGGGGTTTGCAAAAGGAAGAGCGGGGTTTGCATGCAGAAAGGGGCGGGGCTCGCAGGCAGAAAGAGGCGGGGTTCCCAGGCAGGAAGGGGCGGGGTTCCCAGGTGGAAGGGGCAGGGTTCACAGTTAGAAAGAGGCGGGACTCGCATGCAGAAAGGGGTGGGGTTCGCATGAAGGAAGGGGCGGGGTTCCCAGGCAGGAAGAGGCGGGGTTCACAGGTGGAAGGGGAGGGGTTCACAGGAAGAGGCGGGACTCATATGAAGGAAGGGGCGGGGTTCCCAGGCAGGAAGGGGCGGGGTTCCCAGGTGGAAGGGGCGGAGTTCACAGTTAGGAAGAGGCGGGACTCGCATGAAGGAAGGGGCGGGGTTCCCAGGCAGGAAGGGGCGGGGTTAGCAGGTGGAAGGGGCGGGGTTCGCAGTTAGGAAGAGGCGGGACTCGCATGCAGAAAGGGGCGGGGTTCCCAGGCAGGAAGGGTCAGGTGCTTGGGGCTGGGGTTAGGCATCACCTATGAATCTGTTTGGGGGGCACAGCCTCCCTGCACGGGATCCCACTCTTGCTGCTGCTCACCCCAGGGTGCCGTGCCTCCCCCAGACACCCTCTTAGGAGCAGGTTGAGAAACAGTGATGGGGGCCCGGGGGGCTAGGCGGGCTGAGCCCGGAGGGATGGGGATGCGGTGGGGGGCTGGAGGGGGGTCAGGGCTGAGTAGCTGTCCAGCTCCCTCTAAGGGGCCTGGGGGTGCTCGTGTTGGGAGCCTAGCCACGGAGACAGACAGACAGAGAAGCCGACGGACACACAGACAGACACAGCTAGAGAAACAGGCGGAGAGAGACAGACAGACACACAGGGACAGACACACAGGGACGGACACACAGAGACGACAGTTGGAGACACGGAGGCAGAGAGAGACAGAGACTGAAATGGAGACAGAGAGGCAGAGACGGAGACAGAGACAGAGAGACCGGCAGCGAGGGGAGACAGAGACAGAGACAGACAGAGGCAGGGGGGAGTCACAGAGCAGGACGGAGACCCCGGCGAGATGTTCGGGAGAGGAGGACGGAGGCGCGTCCGAGGCCTGCCGCGGGGAGCAGGGGGCAGCGACCGCGACGTGGCTGAGACGGGGCTGGGCAGCCGGGCAGCCGGAGGTGAGGGACGCCAGGGGGCAGCCGCGGCCGCTGGTGAGGCTGCTCCGCACCCCGCAGGCACTCTCTGGGCCGGGAGGGGTGCAGGGGCCGTGCCAGCACAGAGTGGCCACCTCGCCCCGGGGCCTTTGTGTCTTCGAGGCCGCGAGGGCCGGGGGAGGGGGTCCCCGGCTCACTGCCCCCTTGTCTCCCACAGCAGAGCAGGTGAGCCCAGCGCAGGCCAGGGCCGACCCCAGCTCACCCCGCCAGCCTGTGTCCCGCCTGGCCCGGCCCCCTTAGGCCCTAATTGGCCGCACACAAGCGGTTTTTGTTGACCCCTGGGCCAAGCGGCCCTTTCATCTCCCGCCCCCAATTACCCCTTCTCCTTCTCAGACCAAGAGGGTTTTAAATAGCAACAGTCAAGGGCTGGGGCGGGGGCTGGGGGGCTCAGCCTGCACACAAAGGGCAGCCTTGGCTCCTGGTCAGGGCAGCATCAAAAATAGCCCCGGGGCTGGGAACACAGCAAGCTCCGGTCAGCACCCCAGGCATCGCCCCAGGGGGCCGAGAGGCCGGCACAGTGGACGCAGGAGCCCTCCCTGGGCCCCTCCTCTGCCCAGACTGGGCCTTCCCCTGCCACCAGGAGCCTGTGACACGTCCCCTCAGGCCGACACCCTCCCCCGAGCCCTGGGTGCGCCCCAGGGGGCCGGACAGGAGACCCTGGCACTAACGACCCCCCTTCATCCATCCCCCACCTGGGCCTGTCCCCTCCCCTTCAGGAGAAGGACCAGGCCCCCAGGGACCCTTGGAAGGGGCTACGGTGTGGAGCTCTGAGCTTGGCCCTGCTGTTGTCCCAGGGTGGCCGGTGACCCTCGGCCACACGGTGACCCGCGGGCTGGGGCCTGACTCTCCGGCCATCCCCACTGCACCTAGAGTGGTGGCCCTGCAGCCGCGGCCGGGTCTGTCACTGAGTGGGGCGGGCAAGGCAGGGAAAGAGGCCCTGGGGTGAGTGGATCAGCCTGTGCCCTGGATTCCCAGGAACCTGGGACCCCCTCTCTTGGATTTCCCAGGGGACCTGGTTTGCCCCCGTAGCCCCCACAATAGACGCCGGGGGGTCACAACCCTGGAGAAGGGACTCCCCCCCCCCCCCGCCGGGGCCTTTTCCTCTGGGAGAAAGATCTGGAAGCTTTGCTGCAGCATCAGACGCGCCACCCCAATGCCCTCCGTGACCCTGCCCTGAGCCCCTCATCTTGGGCTTCTAGACAGAAGCTCCAGGGAACCCCAGAGGCCCCGAGACAGGCCCCCCACGACTGCTGAGGACGGGCGAGACGCTGGGGTGTGTCCGGGCCCGCCCGTAGGCTGCCCCCCAGCGGGTGCTCGGGGCCCGCTGCCTCGACAGGCCCCCCAGCAGAACCCAAACTGCCCAGACTCCTACCCGCTGCCCCAGAGCGCAGGACCCGGTGGCCGAGTCACCATCTGCCCCAGGCTTTGTCTGGGACGTACCTCGAAAGGCAGCTCTTGGGGAGTCGCCTTCTCGGGCCTGGGGCCAGGGGCCTGACCTGCGGGGGCCGTAGCCTGTCCCGCTGCTCTGCTGCGTCCCGGTGCTGAGGGCCCGGCGGGCTCTCGGGAGGTGCCGCTGGCGGGGTCACTAATCGGAAAGGGGGTGAAGTGGGGCCGTCTGGCAGGAGGACCCCCACATCCGGGACCCCCGAAGGACAGTCTCAGCACAGCCTTTGCCTGAGAAACAGCTGCAGGGCTGAGCAGTGAGTGGGGCGGGCGGGCGGGCAGAGGCTGCTGGGGGCTTCGAGCTTCGCCTGTGACCCCGAAGGGACCCCCATGGCCCCTCGGACCCCGGACACTTGGCTGTTCAGGACTCAGGGGCAGGAGCGCGCGGGAACCCCAAGAGCTCGTGGACTTTTACCGAGAAGGAGTGAGGGGACATGGAGGCGTGGAGAGAGAATACGGGGAGCCCAATCTGTCTGCCCCCGAAGAGGAGGAGGAGCGGGGCCAGGGAGACAGCACAGCGGGTGGGGCACCCGCCTACACGCGGCAGGCCCGGTCCCACCACATAAGGGCTCCCAGACCTGCCAGGAGGGACCCCGAGCACAGATCAGGAGTAAGCCCTGAGCACAGAGTCAGGAGTAAGCTGTGAGCACAGATCAGGAGTAAGCCCTGAGCACAGAGTCAGGAGTAAGCTGTGAGCACAGTCAGGAGTCATCCATGAGCAGAGTCAGGAGTAAGCTGTGAGCACAGTCAGGAGTGAGCTCTGAGCAGAGTCAGGAGTAATTGATGAGCACAGAGTCAGGAGTAATCCATGAGCACAGAGTCAGGAGTAAGCCATGAGCACAGAGTCAGGAGTAAGCCATGAGCACAGAGTCAGGAGTAAGCCATGAGCACAGAGTCAGGAGTCAGCCCTGAGCCCCACTGGGGGTGACCCCAAAGCAAACAAGTGAAAAAGGAGCACAGATGGATGGTGGGGTTCAGCATGGAAGCCCCCACCCCGACCCTCTCCCGCCTCAGGGAGCACCCCCAGCTCAGGCACTTCCCAGAGGACCGTTGTAAGTGTCAGGGGAGCCTGTGTGGGGGATGGGCCCAGGGTGCCCCCCCCGGCCGCTCCCCGCAAGCCCACCTTCCCCCCAGTGGGTCTCTGGGGCGCGCCCCCAGCCCCCGCTGCCCCGAGCTCCCTGGGGCCGGGATGCACTTGCAGAAGGACCCCCAGGCCCGCAGTTGAGGTGAGACCCCCCGCGAGCCGCCCCGCCCCTCCGTGCTGCCCCTCCTGGGTCCCCTGTCACTGACCGTCCTCCCGTGGGTGACGGATCCTCGGCCAGCAGCGAAGGCCGCCGGTGACGGATTGCCCTTCCCTTTGTTAGCTCGTGACATTGGGGGCCTGAGAATAAATCAGAGCAAGAAGCATCCGGAGGCACGAAGCCCCGGCGAGGCCTTGAAACCTGGGGTGCTTGAGCTGCCGCCCGACTCACCTCCCCGCCTCCCCCACCCCGCCTCCAGCCGTCCAGCCCATCTGTCAGCCAGTGTCCGTGGTCCGTGTCACGTCCATCGATCTTCGTTAACCCACCCTGGGTGCGTTCCCCTTACAGAGGAGAGGGGCGCGCATCTGGGGTACAGACAAACGTGTCCCAAACTGCGCCTTGTATTAAGCCACCGAGGAAAGGTGGCTTTCCTCTTTAGACCGAGGCTAACGTGGCACGACCACAGGTGACGCCTACAGGGCCCCGGGCGGGACCCCCAGCAGACAGTGTGCTGGGAACGGACGTGAGCGCAGTGCTGAGTGGACTGAGTGGAGAGGAGAGAAGCAAAGCGAAAGGCCGCCGTGAGGGGCCCTCAGTGGGCATTATCAGATGCTAACGGGGAATAAGAGACAATAATAATAATAAGCAGAAATTAAGGAGGTTGGATGGCAACTGAGAGCTGTTTCTTTGAAAATGGGATAAAATAGGCAAACTTTGGCCGGGGGGTCTGATAAAAAATGGAGCAGGATACGAAAGAGTCAGCCTCGGGAGTAAGAGAGAAAAACTTTGCAAATTTAGATGATATTTTTAGAAAGCATTTAAGGGATGATTAAAGTCTACTAGAAAAAAAATAAGTGATCCAACTTTGTGAGCCATGGGGTTCCAGATCTCCCCAAAAAACAAAATAAGGAAAAAGAAAAAGAAAGCGATCACTTAAGGAAGCACAAGGAAACCAAATTACCCCCACAGAAACTCAGACAATGAAGAAAACACTAACAGAAATTGGGTGATTTAAGGTCTAATGCAGACGGACACATTCCCCTGCATTTTTGAGTATTTTAGGGGTGTGTGTAGGGGCACTTGCCTTGCATGCGACTGGCATGGGTTTGGTCACCCGTATCCCTGAGGTTACCTGAGCCTGCCGGGAGTAAGCCCTGACATTGCCAGGTGTGGCCCGAACAGCACAGAGCGTCAGGAGGCAGAGATAGTGCAATGGGTAGGGCCCTTGTCTCGTGCACAGCTGCACAGCTCACCTGGGCTTGGACTCCAGCCCCACGAACCTGACCTCCACCGGGAGTCAGCCTTGGCACAGCTGGGTGAGGCCCCAAACCCGCCCCCTCCTTTCCTCCCCCTCCTCCCCTCTTCCCCCTCCTCCCTTACCTCCATTCCTTCCTTCCTCCCTCCCTCCCTCCCTCCCTCCCTCCCTCCCTCCCTCCCTCCCTCCCTCCCTCCCTCCCTCCCTCCCTTCCTTCCTCCCTTCCTTCCTTCCTTCCTTCCTTCCTTCCTCCCTTCCTTCCTTCCTTCCTTCCTTCCTTCCTTCCTCCCTTCCTTCCTTCCTTCCTTCCTTCCTTCCTTCCTTCCTTCCTTCCTTCCTTCCTTCCTACCTTCCTTCCCTCCCTCCTTTCCTCCCTCCCCTTCTTCCTTCCTTCCTTCCCTCCCTCCCGCCTCCCTCCCTCCCTCCCTTCCTTCCTTCCTCCCTTCCTCCCTCCCTCCCTCCCTCCCTCCCTCCCTTCCTTCCTTCCTTCCTTCCTTCCTTCCTTCCTTCCTTCCTTCCTTCCTTCCTTCCTTCCTCCCCTCCCTCTCTCCTTCCTTCCTTCCTCCCTCCCTCCCTCCCTTCCTCCCTCCTCCCTCCCTCCCTCCCTCCCTCCCTCCCCTCCCTCCCTTCCTTCCTTCCTTCCTTCCTTCCTTCCTTCCTTCCTTCCTTCCTTCCTTCCTTCCTTCCTTCCTTCCTTCTTTCCTTCCTTCCTGTCTCCGGGAAACACTTCCTTTGCGTTACAGTCTTAGCAGATGTGTGACCGAGTGCTTGGCGTGGGAGTTCTCTGTTCAGTATGGACCCCAGGATGGAGAGAGGGTAGGAGGCTCACAGTGTTGGGGGTTCTACAGGGACCCAGACAGGGGGTTGGCTCCAGCCGCGACAGGAATATGCTGCTGGTAGGCGGCTTCCTGGAGGAGGTGTTTTTCTTGCAGCTGCCTTCGCATCTCCCCGCGCCCGCCTCCCGCACCCCACCTCCTGTGGGTTCCAGCTCTGCAGACGAGAAGTCAAAGGCAAAAACATCTTCATCGCCAGCACAGATGGAAACGTCCCGAGGCCCCGAGCCAGAGCGTGTCGTTCCGTGGCGGGGACCCCTTCCTCGAATTCACTTGCTGTGGGTTTTCAGTAATGATTTAAAAAGTTGATAGAAATCAAAGCACCCTCATCAAAATAGAATGGTTTGACATTTATAGAGGTTGTTTATTGCCTTAGTGGTTTACACCAAAATTAGGTTCTTATCAAACGTCAAGTTTTCATCACGTTCTCGCCTACCAACGTTTCGACTCTTCCGCGGAGGGGAGCGAGGCGTCTCCGGGAGAGGGTCCGACCCCCGCACGCCGGGATGTTTCTCTTGTGTCCTGTCTTCAGAACAGCCCGGAGGCTGGGGGGCGTCCGTGCCTTTTATGCTCCCCTCCCAGCTGCTGGGGGTGACCCACCCCCCAGGGCAGCTGCGGGGGTCTTTGAACCCCACCTTTGCCCCAGGTGCCTCCATCTTGGTCCGCTGGGTGGGTGCGAGGCTGTGGGGAGAGAAGTGGGGTTCCCGGCGCTGTCTGGAGCTGAGGAAGGGGGTCCCCCAACTAAGGACAGGGCGGTTCCTTGGCGCGCGTCAGCTGCGGGGGAAGGAGGGACTCGCCTGGCGATGCTCCCGGCCTCGGTTCCTCGTCTGTGAGCTGAGCCTCAGGTCCGAGAGCTCGTCCCCACCAGGCCCCTTCCCGGGGGGCCACCAGCATCGACAGTCTCGGCCCTGGCGGCGGGGGGCCCCAACAGAACAGGATGGAGAGGCCCACCCTGCGCCCAACTCCCTGCACGGCGCCCAGCTGTCTCCTGCATTCTGGAACCTTCTGAAGAGTGTTCAGGTCAAACCCAGGTCAGATCTCCCCGAAGCTCGTACCAACGGGGAGTGAGCCCTGCCGGGACTGGGGGATCAGGACCTGCCCCGCCCGCGTGAGGTCGCCCCTCTCTCGGGGGCGTGCTCAGACCATCCTACCCCGCCCCCCGGGGGTCCTTCGTCCCAGCAGTCCGTTGCATGCACCTGCATTCCTCCGTGCGGACCGGGGTCCCGGCCCTTCCCGGGTCCCTGCCCCCGACTGTCCATCACTCCGTGGGGCTCCCGGCCCGTCTGCCCAGGGCGGCATCTGGGTAGGGCCTCCCCGGCTGCCCCCGCCCCAGCCCCCGAGTCAGCGGCGGGCTCGTCCTCCACCAGACGAACGCTGTTCTGGAACATTCCTCACGGACCCCACGGGGCCCGGGCAGCCGGGCGGTGGTGGGTGCGTGCAGCGTGGGCAGGGTCTGGCCGTGGGTGCCCCGAGCCCACCCGGCCCCGGCCCAGTGGGGGTCATGGCCTGTCTCTACCCCCCACGCCGGGCACTGCGCGTTGCCATGGGAACGCCCCCCCACACCCTGGGCCTGAGACCGCCGCTGGGCTGGGCACGGACCCCCCTTCGGAGGCCGGTTCTGCCTTGAAACCCTTCCCGTCCCCCCCGCCCCCTGCCCCGGGCGTCTGGGCCTCTGAAACCCCTTTCAGTTGGCACCAGGAGGCCAAATACTTGGCCCTGGGGTTTCCAGGTCTCCCGAGAGCCCGGGCCCCGCTGTCCAGCTCCTTGCTGGGGCCCCTGCCAGCGGGGAACTTGGCTGCCCCCCTCAATCTTGTTAGCATCTCTGGTGCAGAAATCCAGGGCGTCTCCCGGGGCCCCCGCAGAGGCCCGGAATATTCCTCCCGGGGACACGAGCCAGCGCAGGAGCCGGGGTGGGGGGCACCTTGGGGGGAGCAGGGGCGTCCTGTGCTCGGGGCAGGGCCCCAGCCCCGCTGTCCTCTGGTGGCCGCAGCAACGCCCCCGGTGGACTCAGGCGCTTTTCCTGCTGCGGAAAGGCACTAAGGTTTCCCGACAGCTGCGGGCTTGGGGGGCCCTCGGGGAGGGGGGCGCAGGCCTGGGGCGGGCGGGCGGGGAGGGGAGCGTCTCCAGAGCAGAAAATCCGGCGGACTCTGGCTCTCGTGGGCGGCCATCATGGCTCTTGTGCCCATTCTCTGGGTGGAACATCGAGGCGAGAAGCCGGACTGTGATTCCCGGCCTGGAGCATCGGCCCCAGAGCAGCTGGCCCCGAGCCCTGAGGTCTAAGTTGGCAAGAGGCGGAAGCTCAGGGTCTTCCTCTTCGACCTGGGGGTCCGGCCCAGCACAGACCAGGACCGGCCTGCCCGGCCTCCCGCCCCCCTAAGACAGGCCCCTCCCTCCCTGCACACCGCCACGGCGGGCAGCATCCAGCGCCCGGCCCCGGCCCTGGGCCAGTGCTCCTGAGCCGAGCTTGCCCTGGGCCAGTGCTCCTGAGCCAAGCTTGCCCTGGGCCAGTGCTCCTGAGCCGAGCTTGCCCTGGGCCAGTGCTCCTGAGCCGAGCTTGCCCTGGGCCAGTGCTCCTGAGCCGAGCTTGCCCTGGCCCAGTGCTCCTGAGCCGAGCTTGCCCTGGGCCAGTGCTCCTGAGCCGAGCTTGCCCTGGCCCAGTGCTCCTGAGCCGAGCTTGCCCTGGCCCAGTGCTCCTGAGCCGAGCTTGCTCTGATGGGCCGCTAGTGGCAAAGCTCGGGGAGACAGGACGTGGTGCCCCCTGGACCTGCTGGCAGAGGGACGAGGACGCAGCGAGGAAAAGGGACGTCGGTCCTGGCGCCCTCGGAGCCCCCGCCCTGCTGTCTGCACCCCACACCCCCGGGCCGCGGGCATGGGAGCGGCCACGCCCGAGCTGACGCCGGCCGCCCACGCGCCCCTGCAGTGACCCCTCAGGGTCAGAGGCCGCTAGGCTGCCCGGGTCAGGCCCTGCCCCCTGCCAGCGGCAGCAGGATGGGGGCCGCGCTCCGGCACGGCGGGCCGAGGTGGCCTGGCCCTGCCCACTCCAAGTGGGGGGGAAGAGGCCTTCAGCGTGTGGCGGGGACTGTCCCCTCAGCCCCGGCGGCTGGAGGCACACGGACCAGTGACACTTCACGGGCACAGGACACACACACGTGTGCCTCTCTCCTCCGTCATGACGGTCTGAATCTACTCACACACAGTCACACACACACACACACACACACACACACACACACACTTACAGATGCCCACGTATATATACCCAGACACACACATGCTCTCTCACAAACACAGTCTCTCTCTCTCTCTCTCTCTCTCTCTCTCTCTCTCTCTCACACACACACACACACACACACACACACACACACACACTTTTTTGGGCTTTGTTTTGGAGCTGCACCTGCAGTGCTCAGGAGTCACTCTCAGCAGGCGTGGGGGACCGTCTGGGGTGCTGGGGTTGAGCCCAGGTTGGCCCCATCTGCTGTGGTATCTCTCCGGGGTGTGCATACATCTTACACATACACACACCTACTCATGCACGTGCTGTCACACACACACACTCACCCACTCACTCACAGACACGCACACACTCCAACACACGGTCTCCAGACACCCCCCCCCCGACACACACACACACGACGCCACCTGCCTGTGCAAATGCCACACTGGCTCCGCCCCCGCCCGTCACACACGCACATTTGTGTGCTGAGGACACACAGTTGACACTCCCGCCCACACACCCTGTCTGCAGCCTGAGCCTCTGGTGCTCCCTCCGGCCCTGCAGCTGACGAGGGTGGCCGGTCCCCGAGGGCCAGCGGGCGCCTTGGAGGAGACCCACAGCGTGTCCATCCCCACGTGTGGCTCAGGGGGTGGCCAGGCCTACCCCTCCCTCCGGCCAGGCTCGGCCCTGCCGCGGCGCCTCCCACCTGCGGGCCTGTTCTGGGCCGAGACAGGTGTGGCCGGGCCCGGGGGAGTGGGTGGGTCCAGTACGGTGCCGACAGCGTGAACATGGGCCTGGCCACAGCCTGGGGGTCCTCGTGCCCCTGGCTCCCCCGGCCGCAGCCCCTACCCTCGCTGGGGCCCGGGCACCCCCTGGTGACCGTCTGTGGCCAGTCCTGCCCCCGGGGGCACCGCGTCTGCAGGCCACGTGGGGGCGGAGCAGGGCCTGGCCCTGCAGGGGAGACACTGTCTGGGCTTGTCCCGTGGGCTAGAGGCTGGTGCTGCACGCATGCTGCACGCCTCTTGCACGCATGCGCTCCCGCACACGTGCTCTCCTGCACTCACACCTTCCCGCACATGCATGCCCTTCCGCACACATGCATGCCCTTCCGCACACATGCATGCCCTTCCGTACACATGCATGCCCTTCCGTACACATGCATGCCCTTCCGCACACATGCTCCCCTGCACGCATGCTCTCCCGCACACACACACGCATGCTCTCCCCATGCACGCACACCCGCAATGCGCTGCACAGTCCCGTTTGACGAGCTGCTGGCGGGAGGGTGGAGCAAAGTGGAAACTCGTGTCCACGCACCTGACCGGCTCTGTTCCAGGACGCCTGTGCCTGACCCAGCCTGGGGGTCTCCGGGGTCCCCAATCCCTGTCCCTGCTCTAGCCCGCGGCCTTCCTGGCTGTTCCCAAGCCCCTTCCCTGGCGTGAGCCCCACCGGGAACCACTGCGGCCTCCTCCTGGAAGGCCTCCCCCTTAAGGAGGCCCTTGTTGCACGACCCCCGAAGAAAGCCGGCCCACCTGTCGCTCTCCCATCACAATGGGGAGGGGGCTCCCAAACAGTGCTCAGGAGGCCTCAGGCACTGGCGATTCTTGACCAATGGCCAGTGGTTTGCTACAAAGTTGCTCACTTGCTGCCACAATGTGGCGAGGCCTTGGCAGTCACCTGGTGGCTCTCCCGGTCATAACCTCCCTTGGCCACAGCCTGCCCCGGCCCGTGCGCAGACCCTCCCCTGAGGTCAGGGAGCACAGTGAGGGGCTGACGCAGGGGTGTGAGAGCGGGAGGCGGAGCCCCAGGACAAACGCACACGGGGTGTGGGAGTGCGCGGCCTGGCGCGCGGGCGGCCGTGCCACTGGCTGTCCCAGGGCCGAGGTCTGCATCCCTGCTACACGCCGGAGCCATGACGGTCCCAGACGCTCACTCCGGTGTCCCCTGGGGGTGACCTGGCCCTGGAGGCCCGAGTGCCCCTGCCCTCGGGGGGCTCCGTAGGAGCAGGACCCCCCGGCTCTGGGGGCGGGGACTCGCCCTGGGCCCCTGCGGGGGGGGGGACACCCCCGTGCAGGTGGCGTCTGCGTCAGTCTCGGGTCGCGTCTGGCTCAGAGCCCACTAATCCCCCTCGGAGAGCCCGCAGCGGGCCGTCGATAAGGCCTGGCAGCGATCTGGAGCGTCCCTGGCAGATCTGGCCCGCGGTGGGAAAGGGTCTAGCAGGGTCGCGTGTGTCTGTCCGGGCCGAGGCCCCGGCTGCTGAGAGCGGGTGGGCGCGCGCGGGTGTGGTTCCTGGAACTCCCGGGGGACAAGCGACCTGTGCCCCCTGCCCCCTGCCCCCTGCCCCCTGCCCCCTGCCCCCTGCCCCCTGCCCCCTTCGTGCTAACACCACCCCTGTGCCTGCCCCCACGCGAGGTCCAGAGGGCAGAAGCAAAGTGCTTTTTAATTTCTTAATACAAACCCAACCGCCTCAGGCCCACGGGAGGCTGGGGCCGGGGGTGGGGCGGGTCTGTGCGCCCAGTCGCCCTGCTGTGAAAATAACATTTGAAGCAGGAGGCGTGTTAATTTACACTCTGAAGCCACGGGATGGGAGGCAACAGGCAAAATTCAGGGAGTAATTACAAGGCAGGACAGACAGTCCCAAAGATATTCTTGTTGTTACGGGAGAGGCTGGCCAGGGGGTGGAGGCATGGCGGGGAGGTGGGGGGGGGCGGGAATTGACATCTATGAGATAATGAAATCCCATCTCGTGTCTGATCCAAGGACTCACCTCTGAACGGCAGGAAAAATAGAAATTGGCCATGGGTCTAAAATTGCGTATTGATGAAACCGTGGAATCACGCGATAGAAGAAATCAATTAAGCGCCGCGAGGTGATGGCTCTGGAAAGAGGCTGGAAATTAACCAAGGAAATTGACATGGGCGGTGTGAATCGGGGTCAGAAATTACCTGGAGAAGGAAGGGTAAAAATAGAAGGCCACCTAGGAAAACTGTCATTAAAAAGTGAAAACGATGATGGAAAGAGAAACTTGAAAATTGCCTTTCCTGGGGAGAGCAGGGGGGTTGGCAAGACAAAGACGGGACACAGGGGAGAGTAATTAAGCCCATGGGGGCGACAGCCTGCGTGTGGAGCCTTATAATGGGAAACTGAGGCCCTAGACCACCCATAGGTCCAGGAATAAGACCCTTCCTGCCCCCTCCTCCCTTCTCTCAGGGAGGTTGAGGGAGACAGAGAGAAGGAGAAAGAAAAGTGGAGAGATTCGGCTCGTCTGGGAGACCCCCACACTGTTCGAGAACTTTGGGGTGTCCTTGCTCCTCCCACAGGGAGCTGAGATTTACTGAGTGACTCCCCCAACAGTGCCCCTGAGGCACACCCAATTCCATCAGGCACTGCTAATCCTATATTGCTTTTCTCTTTCCTTTCTGTCTTGTGCATGGTTTATTTAGCAATGTCCTTTTTATACAGACACAGGGAGACAGTTCATGCTATGCTTTGTAACATGGGAGTTAACTGACTCCAAAATAATATTTACTCCTGGGCATCCATATTTACTTGACTTAAGCCGCAGTTGCCCTTAGTTCCTAGCACTCCAAGAGCAGGGTCCCGAAGGGGGACTGATGGACCCAGGGCAAGCTGCAAGCTACCTTGGCATTAATAGGAAACAAGCTAAGTGCCATAAGTGTAATAAGTTAAGAGCACGGTCATGGACAAACTCCGTCACGACCCAAAAAGAAGCAACTGAATGAGGACCCTGCTGGGGTTACGAAAGACTAACCTGGCCCGAGGACAGAAGTCTGGAACCTATAGCGAGCTGTCCCTAGGAAGAGCCACACGTTCACTGTGTCACTATATCACTGTCATCCCGTTGCTCATCGATTTGCTCGAGCGGGCACCAATAACATCTCCATAGTAAGACTGTCACTGTGACTGTTTTTGGCATATCGAATACGCCACAGGGAGCTTGCCAGGCTCTGCCGTGCGGGTGGGATACTCTCGGGAGCTTGCCGGGCTCTCCGAGAGGGACAGAGGAATTGAACCCAGGTCGCCCGCGTGCAAGGCGAAAGCCCTACCCGCTGTGCTCTTGCTCCAGCCAAGCTTACTATATCTCTTACTGTGTTTATACCAAATGACACCGCTAGAAATGTTATAAGAAGTAAACTTACTGTGAGTGTTCAAATGGGTCACTCGCTGAGGAAAGGAGCAAGCAGCACGCCCTGGAGGGAATCCCGCCCTTGAGCGGGTCTCCTGGTCTCCGGAGTGCCGAACCCGCCAATGAGATTCTGTCCTTGAGTTAATCCCTGAAGGAGTGACTTCACATCTCCTTGTTGGTATGCCGATGCTCAACCCCACCTGTGTGTCCCCCACCCTTCGTGATTCCTATCTAACTGTGCTGTGAGGGTGAGGGGGGACGAGAAAGTCGGGACTCAACGTTGAGGACTGGAGGAGAGCGGGGACCTTGGGGCTTTGAGGTCTCCGGGGACTAGGGAGTCGTGGATTAGAAGGTTGATGACTGGAAGGAGGGGGAGGGGGAGACTCTGGGGCTTGGGGGGCAGGAGGAGGACTAGATGGCGACGATGACTGGGGGTAGAGGGCTGAGAGACTAAAACGACGAGATGAGCAGGAAGAGACCAAGAAAGAGGACTCTGAGGCGGGCGAGGAGACGGGGGTGATGGGACTGTGGGGACACGAGCAAGGCCACAACCATGGCGGTGCAGTAAGGGAGCTCGGACCTCGCCGGGGCGGAGAGAGGAATCAACCGACTATGGACCAGCCTGCGGCCTGGCCCAGTTTCTCTGTCCCCTGGTCCTCCATCTGTCCATGGCGTGGACTGGCCTGGGGAAACGGTTCCCGGCCACCGAACGCTCCCGTCCCCCTTGCGCGCCCACACACCCACGCCCCTTCCCTTTGGGTCTCACGTCAGATGCTCGAGGGTTTCCCACGGGGCCCCGAGCCCCACAGGCCCCCCGGCTGCTCTTTACTGAGCCGACTCCCGCACCCACCGTCTGCCCAGCGCTGCGGGGTGTCGCTCCCATCGGCCTGGGCACCCCAGCGCCAAGCGGAGCTGGCACAGTCCTGGGGGCTGGGCCCGCCCCCCGCGAGCCCTCTGTGAACCCCGCCTGCGGGGCCCTGAGCCCTCGTGTGCTGAGTCTCCCAATGACGTGCAGGGCCCCGAGCACCGCTGAGCGCAGCACGCATGCTCCCTGGGGGTGTCCCAGGGCGGGGCCCCAGGAGCTCAGCTCCAGGCCCCGAGCAGAGGAGCTTCCACGCCCCCCCACCCCTCCCCCCCGCCTGCTTTCCTCTGCTCTCTGCCCGGGGGAGGCGCCCTGGGTGGTGCTCAGAGCTTATTCCTCACAGGAGCGCCTGGTCGGGTTCTGGGCGCCACGCGTGGTGCTGTGTGGAGCCCGGGTCAGCCGCGTGCCGCGCTCCTGCCCCAGCCCTGTCCTTTCCTCTTCCTGTCCAGGAGGACTGGCCCTGAGGAGACGCCCCGAGAGTGTTTGTGGGTGAACCCGCTCAGCGGCTGCGGGGGGGCCAAACCCCCTTCTCGCGCCCTGACTTGCCCGCGCCCACCATGCCCCGGGCCGTACCATTCCCCAGGGTGCTCAGAAGGGTCAGGGCCCCTCCTGGTGACGCCGGCTGTGGGCCCAGGCTTGGTCCCGCCCCGCCCAGAGCTGCGGCCCGAGACACTCAGGGGCCATGTGGGGCCGCATTTGGGTGGGCGCCACCCGTGCAAGGCCAGGGCCTCAGTCCTGCACTGCCCCCACCCCCCGCCCCTTCTGGCTCAGACACGCAGCAGCCCCTGCCTGCAGAGAATGGGCTCTCGGAGCTGGGCCTGAATGAGTCACGGCTAGAGCAGACTGGGGGGGCTCACTGCAGAGCCCGGGGTCCCCGGAGGCCCCTCATCATCATTGTTGTCATCACTGTCGCTGTGGGTTCCCCTTCCCTGCCCTTCATGAGCGTGGCCTCAGCTCAGCAGGCATCGCTCATGCTTGCTGGCCAGCACGCGTCATGCCTGCAGTGGTGGTGTTCACGCGTGCAGTGGTGGTGTTCTCACATAGAGTGATAGTGTTTATGCGTGCAGTGGTTTAGTATACACGTGTGCAGTGATGGTGTTCATGCGTGCAATGGTGGTGTTCATGCATGCACCGGTGGTGTTCATGCATGCAATGATGGTGTTCATGCATGCAGTGATGGTGTTCATGCGTGCACTGGTTGGTGTTCACATGTGCAATGATAGTATTTATGTGTGCAGTGGTGGTGTTCATGCATGCACCAGTGGTGTTCATGCATGCAGTGATGGTGTTCATGCGTGTAATGGTGGTGTTCATGCATGCAGTGGTGGTGTTCTCATGTGGTGGTGTTCACGTGTGCAGTGGTGATGTTCACGTGTGGGTGCCCACATGTGAGGCTATCTGGAGCTGGTTGGATTTTCTGGAAGAGGAGCTTCTCCCTTGGGAGAAAAGAGAGCAGTGGGGGGCCAGGGAGACAGCACAGTGGTTAGGGCCCTTGCTGGGCATGACCCGACATAGGTTTGATTTTCAGCACAAGGTTCCCCAGTGCCCCCTGCTGCCCCGCGTCTCCCCAGCAGCAGGGCCCGAGCAGCGTCTCCTCTGAGGCCCAGCATTGAGCCACCCGCAGAATGATGGGAGGGGCCTCCCGAGAGTGCCCGGAAGGCCCTCGCCTGAGAGGGCAGAGGGGCAGTGAGAGGGCGAGTCCCGGGAAAGGGCCGTGGAGGGGGCAGGCTGGGAGGGTGTCCCGGGCCAGACACCCCAGCGGAAGCGCTGGGAGGGTGGGGGAGTGTCCTTCCCCGCCCCACCCAGTGGGCCCAGCACCCCCGTGGGCTATGGGGACTCTCGGGGGCGTGCCCGCCACCCCAACAGGAGACCAGAGCCTGTGAGGGGGGCTGGGGTGGCCCCTTCCCTGGCCACAGGCCCCGAGACCCAGACAAAGTGAGGGGGTTGTCAGGGGCAAGTGAGAATCTTGGTGTGAAGAAGCTGGGGACGGTGCGGGCTCCTCCAGGGGCTGACGGGCAGCCCAAGCCGGGGGCGGTGTGGCCACACCCGGCAGAGGCGACAGGCCACTTCCACAAGGGCAGGGGCCCCTGGGCTTGTCCCACTCTCACCCGCACCATCACCCCAACTCTCATCACCCAGCAACTACCACCCCAACATCACCCCAACATCAACCACCCCAACACTTCTCACCACAACTACCCCACACCTGTCACCCCCACACCCACCACCCCCACACCTGTCCCCAACACCCACCACCCCAACACCTGCCCTCCAATGCCTGCGACCCCAATACTGCTCCCCCAACACCTACCGCCCAACCCCAACACCTACACCACCATCCCGACGTCCACCCCTTCAACACCGACAGCCTCATCCTGTCACTCCAAGATCCGTCGCCCCAACACTTACAGCCTCTGGTTAGTAGAATTTCCGGTGAGGCCGGCTGTGGTGGCTTTGCTCGCTGCCGTCGACTGCGGCCACTCACTCAATCTCTTCCCTTATTACGGATGTCAGAAGCTTCCCTTATTTTATTTTCATTTGGTAGCTTGTGTCTTTCTAGGAAATAATTTCACCTCTCACCCTCGAATGTGTTGGTTCGCAAGTGTTCAGCCCGTCTCTTTGTGACACTTGGTCTTTCTTGCAGGCGGGTGCCAGCGTCGCCGCCTGTTCCTGATGTTACTCACCGGGATTCTAGCTGTTACTCACTCAGGCGAAAGGCTGGATGATCTTTTCAGTGAATCAACTTCTTTGCTTCATGAATCATTGTTTTTGCTTCCTACTCTCTCTTCCTCTGGGTTTTAGTTCATTGCTTATTAGTTCATTATTTGTATTCAGCTGGGGTCTTAATTATTCTTCTTTTCCTGGTTTCTTAAAGTGCATATTTAAGTCCAGATCTGAATTATCCTTCATAATGTTATTGTGACTCTTAACCCAGACCTAGCAGTACTCAGGGGCTACTCCTGACTTGGTGCTCAGCGGTCACTCCCAGCAGTGCCCAGAGAAGCATGCAGTGCCAGGGATTACGCCCAGGTCTCCTGCACAATTAGTATATACCCCGACCCTTTGAGCTGTCTCTCTGGCCTTGAACTCTTTTTTTTTTTCCATGCAGCCAATTAGAACTGTAAATTTCTTCTGAGCACTTTTCCCCCCTCTCATACATTCTGGTATGTTGTGGTTTTGTTTTCATTCATCTCAACATAAATTCTAATTTCCCTTGTGATTTATTCTTTGACCTGTTGTTATTTAAGATAGCGTACTTTTCCACAAATGTGTACATTTCCCGAATTTCCATCTGTCATTGATTTCTCATCTTATTCCTTTGTAATCAGAGAGCATACTTTGCATGAGCTCAGTCCTTTGAAGTTTACTGAGACGCTAAATGGCATAACAGACGGCCTCAACTGGAAACTGCCCCGTGTGAACTCGAGAGCCTGCCTACTCCGCTTTGGTGAGTGCTCCATAGACAGTGCGCAAATCCGCCCATGGACCCACGTCCATAGATTCTCCACACCCCTGTCCTATAGATTGTCCACTTCCTGTCCTGTCGACCCGTGACCTGTAGTTTGTCCACTTCCTGTCCTGTCGTCTCCTGTTCCATAGATTCTTCTGTCTCATTGGCCCCAGGATACTCTTCAAGTGTCCGAGCCTGGCTGGCACCTCCTGATACTGCTCAAGTCCTACTTCTTTCTTCTCGTTGTTCTTTGGTAGCCAGAATTTATATTTCCGGTTTCACACGTGTTTCCTCCCTGGATTTGGGGAATGTGTGTTCGTGATTGCTTTATCAGCTAGCTGAATTCACTGCTGTCACATGCCATCTTCCTCTCGCGACAGTTGTGTCTGGTGTTGACAGCCACTCCGAGCCTCTGTGGCCTCTGTTAGAAGCATCTTTCCCTAACCTGTTTGCGCTGAGCGTGTTCCTTAGAGATCGTGTGTCATTGGATCATGTTCTTGGAACTGCCTTGCCAGTCCTGCTCTCACCGGGCTTTTTAATCAATTGATATTTAGTGCAAATAAAACAGAGTCTGTATGTGTGTGTCTGTTATTTCTTTTCTTTTATAACATTTCTGTTTCATTCCACGATAGTCTCATTTAAGTATTTCCTAGTGTGCCCCTTAAAACCCTCACCATTGTTTACTGTCTATCATCTTAGTTATATTTTTAGTGGTTTCTTGAGAACTGAGACAATCATCTCGTAACCATTTGGCTCACGTCAGAACAAACTTAACTTCAATATAATACAAACCACTTGCTCCTCGGGGCCAGGGAGATCGCAGAAAAGGCTCGTGAACACGCTCTGCACGCAGAAGGCCCAGGCTTCATCCCCAACACCTCAGACTTCCCTGAGCACCATTCCCTGAGCAACTCTGAGCACTGATCTTGGAGAACCTGGGGGGGTCCTGGTGGTCGTGGCCCTACAAACTTAAAGAAAAATTGCTCTTTCATAGCTCATTTCCTTTTACCTCTATTTTTGTTGTGATCTGTCATACAAATTATAATTATAATTGTTGTTTTCCCACCAACATCCATTTCCAATTATTGTTTTGAGCGGTTGTATTTTTAATTAGGCAGAAAAAATGACGTGCACGAAGCACATGTGTGCCGTCTGTTATTTACCTGCCTGTCGGTTCCCTCCGCTGCTGCCTGGCCACGTCACGAGGCTGAGAGTTGGCGTGGAGCATTCTTTCCCTCCAGCCCGAGAGCCTCATTGGTATTCCTCGAACGCCCCGTATGCGGGTCGTGATTCTCTCGCTCTCCCGTGATCTGCAGTGGCCTTTGTGTTGGCTTCATTCACGCAATTACCTTCCTGGGTGGCTTCTGCCGAATCTAAATTCCAGACGCCCGGCATAGCGCGTGGCCCTCCCTGACCGCTTCCTTTCACTGAGTTCCATCAGGGTTGGTCTCCGTCCCCGACTCCCTCAGAGCCGGCTTCTTTCTGTGGCTAAATCACATTTCATCGTGTTATGTATTTATTCACCATTCAATGGACATTCGGATCATTTCCACCTTTTGATGATTGCACAGTCTGATCGAGGATGTGATTTGAAAATATTTTCGCATATGCCATGTGGGTTCTGAAGCATGAGATTTTAATTTTGATGAGATTTTATGTCTGTCTTTCCCTTCATCTCGTTAGACTTTGCCATTATATCTTAAATTCTGTTACCAAATGGGAGATCAGGGAGATTTGTATTTATGCTTCTTTCTAGATGTTTGTAATTTTTTTTGGTGGGGTAGGGTGGGGGTTAGCGAGGCTCGGGATCACTTCTGGCAGGCTCACTGAGCAAGATAGGGTGTCAGGGATGGAACTTCATTTGGTCACATGCAAAGAAAGTGCTCCACCTGCTGAATCCTCCAGCCCTGGGAATTTGTCATCTTAACTCTTTTAGTTGTTCGATCCATTTTGATTTAACTTATTATACTTGGTGCTAGAGTCCAGATTTATTCTTTTTTACGTAGTCCCTGTGCTGTGTCATAACCCTTTATGAAAGACTTGTTTCCTTCCTATGTGATCTTGGCACTCACGGCAAAAATGAGCTTGTCCACAGGTAAGTGGGCTTCCAGCCCATCTGGACTCCCAGCCCGTCTCATCCAGCAGACCCTCCTGTGTGCTGGAGCCACATTTCAGTAACTGTGTTGCTCAAAAGTTCCTAAATACGGAAGTGTGAATCTTCCTACTTTGTGCTTTCAAAGACTGTTTGGGATGATTTCTGCATCCCTTAAGCTGCAGGGCAATTTTAGATCCATCTTGTCAATTTCTACAAAGAAGTGATCTGGACTTTAGATATGAAGATCTCTCCGAAGATCTCTTTCGAAGATCTCTTTGAACCCCTAGATCAATCTTGAGGGTCATCAAACTCATATTGAGTCCTCCAAGCCGTGAACATAGTGTATTTTTCACATTGTCTAGAGTTTATTGAACTTCTTTGGGCAACATTTTGCCCAGAGTGAAAGTTTGGCACGTCTCTTGTTTCTCCCCTAATTTCTCACTAACGTGTTCAGTTCTCTTTGTGAGATCAATGGATTTTTTTTTTCCCCAGGAAGAGACGCTCAATCCAATAATGTGGATCCGAGGGTCTGGTGCTCGAATCTGCCCCAAAGTCAGCGACATGGGGACCACCAGTGGGTACCAGTGACAGAGAGACCAATGTCAGTGGCTGGGGTGAGACGCGCCCAGCCGTGGGCTGGAGTCAAGGCTTCCCACCTGCCCGGCCTGTGCCACATCTGAAAAACTCCCTCCAGGTCCCAGATTTGTTCTCTCAATGTCAAATTCTGTTGCGAGTGCCCAGAAAGGCAGTGGCCTGGAGAAGCCCAAGTGCTCTCTACGTCGGCATCTGTGACCTTGTGTCTTTGCTGCCTGGCTGAACTTGCCTTAGGAAAGGGGTCCAAGTTCATCGGGCGCCTTTTCTGCATCTACTTGAGAGTGCCTCAGCATTTTGAAATATTCTTTTGATGTACATGACAGTCATCAATTTTTCAAGGTCAGATCAAGGTGGCCTTTGTGGGCACACCATACTTGTTTATGGAGGATGTAAAAACTTTGCATGTTGGGGGATTTGGCTTGGCTAGGATTTGGGGGTGTCTTTGCCTGTATGTTTGTCCGAGACAGCGATTTGTAATTTTCCTTTCTTGTGATGCTCTTGGTTTGGCTGCAGGGCACGGCTGGCCTCGTGGAAGCAACCGAGAAGGACCTTCTCTCTTGGCTTGTGTGGGAAGTGTGGCTATTAATTCTTTTTAAACCTTTGATCCCTGCATCTTTCTTCCATGAGTTCAGAATTGCTGTGGCTTTGCCAGTGGATTTTCCATGTCACGCCCTGTGCTTCCAAGCTCCGATTTTTCTCCCGGCTTCTTCTTTCCCCTCCTATGCGGTCCGTCTCCTTCGGGCCTCTTTGGAGTGAGACATAGTTGTCATATTTCCTCTCGTTCTTTAAACAGAGCCATAAAGCTCTTTGAACATATTTACACGAGCTGATTCCGAGCCTCTGCCTCCTGAGCCAGCGTCTGGGGCCGGGGCCGGTCCTCGGGGCACGTTGCTCTGCGGACGAACTGCGCTTTGCCCCTCCGTTGCACGCATCGCCACGTTTTGCTGGAGTTGGGACGTTCCTGGTGCCGATCAAAGCAGTTCAGTGGCCGACATCCCCTTGCTGCCACCACCCCACACCCCGGATCTGTGCTGTGGCTCCTGCCTTTGGGTGTGGCCGGGCTGCGTGGGGGTTCGCGGCTGCCGGGCTGGGCCTGCGTCCCGTGTGCAGCCGCTGCGTGTCTGGTCTGTGTCGTGTGCTGGCTCCCTCGGTGCGGCTGCCTGTCCCTACCGTGTCCTGCTTGCGCCAAGAACCAGCCCGGTCTTCCGAGAAGCCTCCAGCGTCCTGCTTCTGGTGTTTGCCCAGGCTCTGGGTGTCAGGTGTCGGCGGGCCCCTGGCCCCCCTCCTTCTGCAGCCCCCCGCCCGGCTTTCCCGGGGCCTTCCCTAAGTGCAGGGGGCCCCACTTTATGCCCACGGCCCAGTGGAGCCTCCAGGACATGTCGGGCACGTCCGGTTCCCTGTGTCCTTCTGGGTCGTCTTCCCTCCTCTCTCAGCAGACTCTGGTTCACAGCAAGGGGAGCCGCGCTGCAGGCCCCGACCCCCGACCCCTCTGGTTTCAGCCACGCCCTGGGCCCCCGTGGGCCCACGACCCTGGCCAAGAGCCTGCACACCGGGAATGGGGGTGATTCTGGAAGATTCTGCTTCTAGGTCCCTCAGGGGATGGTCATTGAGCAGGACTGTGGGGTCAGCAGGGAACGGCGGTGCCTCTGGTCTCAGTCCCTGTGTTGGGGTTGGGGACCACCCCTCACTAGTCAGAGACAGAGTCCGCCGGGAGTGCCAAGCACAGAGATTTATTGCTCCAGCTCGCTGGGCCGGGCCGGCCTGACGCGGCAGGTCGAGCGTGACCCCGAGTGCTTGCAGCCAGGGGTTTTTATGGCCATCTTTGGGCGCGCAGCCCCCGGAAGCAAGTTCAGAGAAAAACAATTTCAAAAGCGCACAACTGCAAACATTTCCAAAAGCAAACAGCGTCACGCCCCGGGGCCTTTACCTTACGGGTCGAGCACAGGCTACGTCGTGGCCTTGGGCTCTCAGCAGCGACGTGAGTGCCAGGTGCCACTCGCAGACGCCTATCGTGACAAACAGCACGTGTCCGCGTGGCCAGAGTGGGGGAGTGTGGACTCACTCTTTCTCAGCTGCCGCTCACACCTGCCACTGCACTGGGCCGGAGGAGGCTGGGGCCAGCCCCAGTGTCACGCGTCACGACTCTGTGGCTGCTTCCCGGGGGTCTCTGGGCCCCCGTGGGCAACGTGCATGGAGCTGCCACCTGTGCCCCAGCCAGCGGGCCTCCCTCCCTCCCTGTCCCCGTGGGCGCAGTGGCCTGGCTGGCACACGCCCCGTCGTGCCACGTGCCGGCTGTGGCTCAGGGATGCCGGCTGTGTGGGGGGCGGGCCAGTGCTGGGGGTGGAGCTCACGCACTCAGGGGGCGCCAGCTCCCCCACGCCCAGCATCCACAGACAGAAGTCACGGGACCCTGCGCCCAGCTCCCCCAGAGAAAGGGCGGGGGGGTGGGTGCCACGCGTGTGCCGAGGGCAGGGTGAAGACAGGAAGTGCGGCCGCTGTGGAATAAAACCGGGAACGGGTGAGGGGGAAGGGCCAAGGTGCCCGCGTCCCCTACAGAGTGGCGAAGTCTCTCCCTTTGGGGTAGCGCGAGCCCGGGACCCCAGGGAGAGGCTCGGCGGGCCCAGGAGAGGGGCCTTGTACCCGCACCCGGCACCCAGGGCCCTTCCCGCGGAGGGTGCTCACGAGGCCACACTAAGCCCATGGAGATGCTCCCGGGACAGTGCCCAGGGTCCGCCCGCCTGCTCCACACTGCCAGATGAGCCCCTGAGCACTGTCCAGGGTGACCCAAAATGCAAGGTTTAAAACGTGCCTTTTCTTGCTCCCTCTGGGTGTCTGAACTGCCAAACTGTCCTGCAGCTGTGTCCTCTGGGCACAGACCCAGCCGGTCCAGCCCCGCCACCTTGAGACCTTCCCTGGGGAGCAAGTAGCTCGGCCCAACTGTCCCTGTTGGCGCCTCCACCAGGAAGCCCTCAGCTGAAATTCTTCGAGAACACTTTCTTCCTTTCTTCCGTGCCGCTTGTTTGTTGCCATTGTCGTTCGATTTAAACAAATATCTAAATACAGGAAAACAAAACAATGACGCGAGAACCACGAGTGGGCACTTCTCTGAAATTATAGAGGAGGCTTTGTCTGAAATATTTTTGTAATGTCCTGTTTAGGATATAGTTCATAACTTCCTACTCGATATGAATTGCTCTTGCTGAAAGTTAAGTTTTATTTAAACCCAGATTGCTTTAGTTGTGCCTTTGTGAGAAAAAAATACTGAAGTTTTAAAGAAAAATTGCCCTATACTTCAGGGTAAACTATCCAGAAGACTTTGTTGAATATTATTATGACAGTGAGGAGAAAGACTGCCTGCGTGTGAGAGAGACGCAGCAAAGTCTGCTGAAACAGAAGATGGGGGTACTGAAGTCCTTATTTCATTTGATTTAGTTTTTGTGTATGGTGTTATGAAGTGTTATAGATCCATTACTTTCCATGTTACTGAGCAGTGTTCCAGTGCCATTTATTAATAATCTTTCCTTGTCCCACCTCATATTTGTTTCCCACTTTGCCAAAGGTTAATTGTCTGGATGCTGAGGGATCTGTCTCTGAACTATGGCTCCAGCCTATAGTCCAGCTTTTTTTTTTTTAATTTAATTTTATTTTAGTGAATCAGCGTGACAAAAGTTACAAAGCTTTCAGGTTTAAGTCTCAGTCATATAATGATCAAACCCCCATCCCTTCACCAGTGCACCTGATCCCCGACCAAGAAGCCCAATATACCCCCCTCTCATCCCTCCCCAGCACCTGAGTGGCCAATGATCTTCACTTTATTCTCTCTATACTTTGGATACATTCAATATTTCAACAGAGAACTGGCTATTATTATTTGGAATTTTCCCCCAACAATCAAACCTGCTGGAGAGGAATCATTTGATAGTTTGTTTTCCATTCCTGAGAATGAAGATTATAGGAGCTTGCGTGGCCACTGTTGTGGCCGCGAGGTTTTGGATTTCTGTTGTTTTAGCTCAGTTTACAGTCTAGATGCATTTCTGTAAGTCTCTGGGTGCCAAAATGGGTTAGCAAATGTGGTTGTAATATTTTGCATTCTGCACACCCCCCCCCTCATCCGAGCGTCCCCCTCTCGTCCCCTTGAAGGATTGTAGTCCATGTGGAGTTGAGTTTTGTGTCCAGTTCAAGGCACGAATGGGTCTTTGTCCAGGAATCCGCTCATGGCAAAGACAGTTCATCATCGGTCACACCTCCCTTGAAACCGGCCATTTCCTGGGGCTTGTTCTTGAACTCGCTTCTTGTCCACAGAATAGAGCCACTTCCCTTCCCTAACGCCACTTGTTCTGATTTCGGCAGCAGTGTGAGAATCAGGACCCGGGGCTTGGCCTGGCTGTCGGAGTGGCGACCGTGGGTCCGTCTGCTCCTGCGCCCGGTTCCAGACTCCTCAGCGCTCCCAAGAGCGGAAACACGGAATAATAAAGATGCTCAGACTCAGCGTTGGGAAGTAGAAAAGTTTAAAGGACAAAGCGACCTCCCTGCTTGGAGGAACTCGGCTAACGTGGTTGGTTAAGGTCGCCGCGGTTGCTGGTGGGGTTTTCTAGGAAAACCGGGCCTTTGAGTTGCAGAGTGCAGGGAAGTTACAGCTCGGGGGTTTTCTGCAGGGCCTTTAAATGAAAATCGGGCTCTGTGCCTTTCTGACCAATTGGTAAAAAATGGTGCAGAGGATGCAAGGATCAAATGGGGCAGTCTGTCCACCTGCCTAAGACATTTCCCACCAGCTTGACCTCCTGGGGAGCCTAATCTCGGGGGCAGAATTTTTTTTTTTTGCTTTTTTTGCAAGGGTGTCACACCCAGCGATGCACAGGGGTCACTCCTGGCTCTGCACTCAGGAATTACTTCTGGTGGTGGTGCTCGGGGGACCGAGTGGGATGCTGGGAATCGAACCCAGGTCGGCCGTGTGCAAGGCAAATGCCCTCCCCGCTGTGCCATCGCTCCAGGCCCTGGGGGGCAGAATTTTATGTTGGACCATTGGTAACTTCCTGTTTGTCAGAAAGAAGCCAGGAATTTTCGGGAAGTTGACAATGCAGGTTGGAGACGATCAACAATGAGAGCGCTCACGGCAGCCGGCAAGGGGGACGCCTGGCTTCTGCTTCCCGCCTGCCCGGGAAATGGCCTGTCTTTCTGCTCTCTCGGTCTTGCCGTGTGTACGTCTCGAGAAACTTGACTCTTACGTGAGAGCTGGGTTTAAGACGCGCAAGACGAAAACAAAAGTCTTTTAAGTCTTTTGAGACACACTCTGAGTTCTAACTCACAGTCACAACTGGAAAAGAGAGAAATAGAAGAATGTGAGTCTTTATAAAAATAGACTTTGGGGATCTAGTCGCCCCTGTGGGGAGATTGGGAGCCTGTTTCAAGTTTTTTTCTTTCGGCAATTTTTTTTGAAGGTTTAGCATGCTGCTTTGACATATATTTTGTTTGGTAAAAATCGTTGGTGCTGGGGCCAGAGTGACAGTACAGCACGTAGGGCATTGGCCTTGCACCTGCCCAGCCTCGGTCCCATCCCTGGCACCCTGTCTGGTCTTTCAAGCACTGTCAGGAGCAATTCTGAGCACTGAGTCAGGAGTGAGCCACGAGCATTGCTGGCTGTGGCCAAGTTCCCCTCCCCCGCATTGCGGGTGCTATTGTTAGTTGTGTTGTTTTCCCGTCTCGGTGGGAGAGCTCAGATGTGGAGCACAAGGCACTGGCCCCCGGCCAAGCCGGCTCAAGCCCAGAACTGCACGTGGTCCCGTGAGCCCACCAGGAGTGGCCCCTGTGCAGAGCCGGGCTCAGCTCTCACCAGGGCTGCTCAGGGCCAAGGCAAAAGCTAAACGACAAAGTCTCTTCACAGCCATAAACTCGCACCCAGGGCGAGGAGTCCCGCCGGACAGAGAGGTGAGGGGTGCGTGGACGGCTGTATTGATGACCCTCGCCCGCCGCTGGGGTGCGGGGCAGAAGTCCGTGGGGCTTTGGCGTTTTCTCCGGGAGCCAAAGTGTTATTCATCACTGCGTGCTGGCTGGCGTGTTTCCGCGGGATCGCTAGACCTTCTAAATCCCCCCGCCCGGCCCGGCGGGGACCTTCAGTACCTGCTGAATAGAAATGGGGCCGCAGCTGCCCGTCTGCCGGCCTGGGAGGGAAAACAGACGCTGTTTTCGCGGCGGCGTGCTATGTTCGCTGAGGGCAGCTAATCTGCCCGGGCCCCTGGGCTCACGCTGTTTTCCAGACCCGGGCGGGCGCACCTTCCCGTCACTTTCCGTTGCCTATTGAGATTCGCGCCTGTTTCCTCGTAGGGGCCTGTTTTTCTCGGAACCCAGAACCGAGGTTCTAATCCCCACCCAGCCTCGCTCCTGCCCCGGGTGGGGCGGGGGCGGGCGACTGGGGTTTGCCGCCCGCTCTGGCGGGAGAGCCCCCCTTCCTCTCTGCCCGCGCCCCGCAGGGCAGGCCGAGTCCCTCTGGCGCTGGGCGACCTCTGCCCCGGGCTGGCCCCAGCGCCCCGGCTTCTCGGACCCTCTCCCCGGTGGCCGGCGCACTCCCAGCTGGGATTCTAGGCGGGCGGGCGGGGATGGGGGGCCTGCCTTGGGACGAGACCCGGGTTCCACCCCGGCTCTGGAAAGCACACAAGGAAACCCCACAGGCGTCCCGGGGGCCTGTTCGTACAGCCGCTGCGCAGAGCTCTCGGACCCGGAGCCACAGCCCAGGCTCTCGGGCAGTCTGGGGACTCCGCAGCCTCCAGCATCGGGAGCTCACCTCCACATGCTCGCCTCCAGTGCTCGCCTCCACTTGATCATCTCCATGTGTTCACCCCCATGTGCCCACCTCCGTGTGCTCACCTCTGTGTGCTCGCCTCCACTTGACCATCTCCATGTGCTCACCCCCGTGTGCTCACCCCCGTGTGCTCACCTCCACATGATCATCTCCACGTGCTCATCTCCATGTGCTCACCTCTGCAGGCAGCTGTGACGCTGACCGTGGGTGTGGTGGCCAGCACTCGGCTCCCTGACCTGGCCGAGGGGCTGGAGCAGACCTGAGACCAAGTGTCCCTTCCCACCACCTCTGCAGACTCCAAGACCCCCAGACTCCTCCTCTTGTCTCAGGGGCTCCAGGTCAAGCTCTGGGGGTCTGCCTTGTCCCTCTGGGCCTGTGCTCCCCCCGTTTGTGTCTGCACAGCCCCGTGCCCCAGGGGGCCCCATCTGCCCGCCTCGCCCCGCCCTGGGCCTCAGAGCTCCCTGCAGACGGTGCCTTTGGGCAGAGGTGGCAGATCTCGGGGTTCATGGAAAGGAGCAGGGGTGACCCTCGCGCCCCAGTCGAAGGGAGACTGGTCACCCTCCCGCCCTGCAGGGACGGGGGACAGGAGTCAGGGAGCTTGTCCGCTCCAGGGTGCAGGCCCTGCACACGCCCTGGGCACTGCCCTGGCTGGCTCTGTGGGGCCGACAGTCGGGGCCCCTCCCCGCTCTGGGCGGGACCCTCACTCCGCCCCCCGTTTCTGCAGGGGGTCGAGGGGAGCGAGGCCGCAGCGGGGTGCTCCCCTCCAGCCCCCCACGTCCAGCCTGAGGCCGTGGGGTCCGGGACTGGGGCTGCTGCCTGGGGAGGTGCAGCAGGGGGGCAGCGCAGACCCCGGCCCTGGCCGCCCAGAGCACGGCCATCACGGTGCCGGGCCAGAGCGGGGCCTTTGCTCTGTGGCGGCCAGTTGGAAGGTGGGCGCCGGGCAGTGCGGTGTCGAGACCCGGGCCCAGACGGCAGCGGTGGGGCCTGGCAGGCCTGTGGACCCCCAGCTGCAGCTTCCAAAGGAGAGGGGCAGGCCGGGGAGGGGGAGCCCGGGGGAGGCTGTGCTGTGAAGTCACTCTGTGAAGGTGTCACCCCAGAGCCGCTGTGACAATCCCAGAGGGGCGAGCCCGAGAAGTGGGCAGAGATGGGACGCCACTGCCACCTGCAGGCTTCTCCTGGCGCTGCAACCCTGCTCTCCCGGGCAGGGCCCCCGGGTCCCCCCTGGGCGCCCCTAGGCTCAGCCCCACCAGGGCACCCTGCCACCAGGGCCCGAGTACCCCGGCAGCCTCATCCGGAGCAGTGTTGGGGAGCGTCCCCCGAGCTCCCCGCAGCCCATCTCAGAGAGACACGTGCTTTGCATTCTGGAACCTTCTGTCTGGGATCGAGCCAGCCTTGGCTCCCAGCTCTTTGCATAGGGCAACCCTGGGCTTGTCAATCAAGACGCGATGGACACCGTGCTCATGCATGGAAGCGGTTTTCTTTTCCTCTGTAGTCTTCACAAGTCTTACTTTGTCACCCCAGGTTTGGCTTTATTATTATTATTATTAATTATTATTGTTATTATTACTTTGGCTTTTTGGATCACACCCAGCGATGCTCAGGGCTGACTCCTGGCTCATCCACTCAGGAATTACTCCTGGTGATGCTTGGAGGACCATATGGGATGCTGGGAATCGAACCCGGGTCGGCCGCGTGCAAGGCAAAAGCCCTCCCCGCTGTGCTGTCGCTCCAGCCCCAAGGTCTGTCTTTCTTTGCATTTACTCTTCTCACGCCTACTTAGCGCGGTGGGTCCGTGTGTCCAGTTCAAGTGGGATCTTTCTCGACTGTCACTGGAAGTGTCTCTCCCTCTCCATTTCTCTTCTCCTCAGGCTCCCCTCGGGATCTTGTTCTGGCTCCCCGTTCACTGAGGATCCGCCGAACGCTTTTCATACCTCAGTTCCTTTCTCCGCCCCAGTGTGGTTCATTCCCGTGGACCAGCTTTCGAGTTCACTGTCGCTTCCCAGTCCAGTGTTCATGTCAGAGCTGGCAATTCTGGGGCTTTCATTTGGTTCTTGTTTGCAGTTTTTCTTTTCTCTCATCATATTTCCCGTAACCGTGGAAACATATACAATCTAGCCATTATTGTCAAGTGAAAAAATGGAATATGTCTATAATGCTTTTCTTTGTTGAGGCAATGTTGGTTTATTGGACGGCTCTATTTGAGGGTAGAATTTACCAGACCATCACTTTGATCCCCCTGCCCTGCTCTCTCTCTTGCCTTTTCCCCATCAACCCTTCCCTCAGCTCAGCTGAGCATCCAAGGGCTTGTTGTCACTTCCCTTTATCCATTCCCTTCTTTCTTCTCTAAACTTAGCATATGAGTGAGACCATCCAGTATTTCTCTCTCCTTCTGACAGGTCTTGCTTAGAACAACTCTTCCAGTTCCAACCATGTTGTCACAAGCAGCAAAGTCCCATCTTTTCTCAGAGCTGAGCACTGTGCCGTGAGTTCTTTCTTCACTCACTTGTCATCGGATGTTGGCTACTGTAAAGAGTGCTGATGCGACATTGGTGTGCAAATACCTTTTTGAATTTGCCCTTTGTTCTGAAGATGGATTCCTGTGAGTGAAATTGCTAGCTCACAGGGGACTTTAGTTTTCATTACTCTGAGAAAACGCTGTGCTGTCTTATTTTATTTGTTTGTAATGGGGGCACTGTGATGTGCAAAGTTGTCCATAGTGGAGTTTTTGGCACACGAGGTTGTTGGAACACGTCCCTCCACCAGTGTGAACCTCCCTCCACCAGCGTCCCAGGGTCCCTCCCGCCCCCAGCCTGCCTCCTTGACAGGCATTTTTAAGCTGAGTTGCAGTGGTTTGGGTCTCCAGCTCTCAGTGTGTGGGCTCTGAGGCCTAAGTGTAACCTGAGCCACACCTCTACACCTTCTTCGCAGTGTTTCTTTGCAGAATATTCTCACGCTCGGCACATCAGATACGGGATTAATACCCAAGACACAGAAAGCACCCACAAAGATCAGCCCCAAAGTCTAAAGCCCCATAAAAGCCTTGAAAGGAAGTGAACAGACCACATCTCTGAAGGAGACAGGCGGACGGCCAATAGGCACATGGAAAAGTGCTCATCATCGCTTAGTATCAGGGGAATCCAGATCATGATGACGACACCAGTGAGAATGACACACATAAAAAAAAGAGCTAGAAACAGTTTGTGTTGGTGGGGGACACCCCAGAATCAATTGGATGTCTTTACGTGTTAGTCTGTGTTCTTTTTTTAATTTAATTTAATTTAATTTTTTTGCTTTTTGGGTCACACCTGGCAATGCACAGGGGTCACTCCTGGCTCTGCACTCAGGAATTACTCCCGGCGGTGCTCGGGGGACCATATGGGATGCTGGGATTTGAACCCGGGTTGGCCGCGTGCAAGGCAAACGCCCTACCCGCTGTGCTATCGCTCCAGCCCCTTTGTGTTCTTTTTTTTTAATGAAAAAATTTTAATTGAATCACCAACAAGAAACATAGTTACAAAGTTGTTCACGGTTGGGTTTCCGTCATACAATGCTCCAACACCCATCCCTTCACCAGTGCACATTTCCCACCACCAGGGTCCTCAGTTTCCCTCCCACCAGCCTCTGCTCCCAGCCTGCCTCTATGGCAGACACTTTCCTTCTCTCTCCCTCTCTCTTGCTCGCTCCCTCTCTCCCTCTCCCTTTGGGCATTGTGGTTTGCAACACAGGTACTGAAAGGCTATCGTGTATATCCCTTTTCCTCCTTTCTGCACTCAGTTCCTGCCCAGAGTGCTTATTTCCGACTCTAATTGTCACAGTGATTATCCTAATTGCCCTCTTCCCACAACTTCCTGCCATGGACCAGTCCTCCTGCCCTTGTTTCTCCTATCTTTGGGTTTTAGTTTTATATTATTATGATTATTATTATTTTTATATGACAGTGGGTAGGGCATTTGCCTTGCATGCGGCTGACCCGGGTTCGATTACTCCACCCCTCTTAGAGAGAGCCTGGTAAGCTACCGAGAGTATCCCACCCGCATGACAGAGCCTGGCAAGCTACCCGTGGCATAATCGATATGCCAAAAACAGTAACAAGAAGACTGACTCACAATGGAGACGTTATTGGTGCCTGCTCGAGCAAATCAATGAGCAACGGAATGACGGTGGTACAGTGATTCTGCAAATGAGTGTAATCATTCTATGTCTGTCCCTCTCCCTCTGACTCATTTCACTCAGCATAATACTCTCTGTGTCCACCTATGTATCAGCAAATTTCGTGACTTCATTGTTCCTGGCGGCTGCATAGTATTCCACTGTGGACGTGCCAGTTTCTTTACCCAATCTTCTGCTCTCGGACACTCAGGTTGTTCTCAGATTCTGGCTGCTGTGAAAGAGCCTCCAATGCGGCACCATTGGAAAGGACGAGTAAAGAGGCTGCTAAAATCTCAGGGCTAGGACGAATGGAGACGTTACTCAGACCGCTTGAGAAATTCACTGATCAACGGGATGATGATGTTATTATGTTATTACCTTTTATTAAAATAGAATCATGTCATAGAAAATGCCTTTGAGGTTTACATCTTGGAACGTTCTGCCTATATTTTCCTCAATATAACTCATGAATTCTGGTCTGATATCAAAGTCCTTGATCCACTTTGAACTGACTTTATGTAAGGCATGAGATATGGATCCACCATCACTATTTGCATGTGGTAACAACAATGGGCCTCGTTCTCCTGGCCCTGGTAGAGCCCTGAATACGGCAGCGTTAAGAAGGATGAGCAAGGAGAGGCTGATACAATCTCAGGGCCAAACTAGGCTGCCAAAACGAAGAAGGACTAAAACGACTGTCTGCACTTTTAACACACTTACGCTGGCATTGGAAGCATCCATCGAGGACCTGATGGTGCAAGCACAGAAGATCAAGTATGACGTCATTGGATTGACCGAGATGAGAACGCATTGAGCACATCGGGCCATTTTCGAGACTGGAGAAGAACTGTTCCTCGGAACATGCGACAGCAGAGGCATCGGTGGTGTCGGTGTCCTCGTCAACATGAACTTGGCCATGAGCATTGACTCGTTCGAATGCCTAACAACCCGAATCAGACACTTCCGTTTGAATAGATGTGGCTCATTGCCGGCAGTTTCTACCCTGTCATCTACGCACCAACATCCAACTAAGACAAGTAAGAAATTGAGAAGTTCTACATGGAGCTGGAGAAGTTCTATAAAGAAGACCACACCTTCTACAAGGTCATTGTTGGTGATTTTAATGCCAAGATAGGACCTAGAAGGTCGCCCGAAGAACTCCACATTGGGACCCACGGCCTAGAATGGAACGATCAGGGTGAGAGACTGTCTGACTTCATCATGTTGACCAAGACCATCGATGGTAACTTGCAGTTCCAGAAGGCCGGATCTAAATGCTGGACATGGGGGTCTCCTGGTGGACAGTTTCACAATGAAATTGACCACATCATATTTAATCGAAGGTTTTGCCTGACTGATGTTGCTATTGTCCCAAAGTTCCAAACAGGATCAGACCACTGTCTCCTTCGTGCGAAATTCTACTTCACGGAGTGGGGAGAAAGGGCTGCTAAGTATAAGAAGAGAACTCCCAGAAGGACCACCAACTGGGATCTCTTTGGCACTACTGCAGCAATATGGCAAGATGAAGTTGTTGACAACATCGATGAGGAATACAATCGACTAATTCAGCACCTCCATGATTGTGCAAGGAATGCAGAGAGAGAGAAAGTCACAAAAAGTCGCCTGTCTTTGGAAACTCTCGAGCTCATTCGCCAACATGGTCTGGCGTGAGCCTCAGGCAATCACAAGCTAACATCCGAGCTCGCAAAGCTGTGCAGAGAAGTGATAAAGGAAGACCTCAAAGAGAGAAGAGCAGCAGTGTTGGCCAAAGCGGCAGAAGCCAGGAAAAGTATTTACAATACCCGCCTGTCCTTCGCCAACTATAAGACCAAGACGACTGCCCTCTGACATCCTGATGGATCTATCACATCTTCCAGAAGGGCAATGGAAAAGGTTATCCATGACTTCTACTTGGATCTCTTTGACAGCCACGTCTACCTGCCCACATACTAAGTTCTGCAGGATGGATATGTCATTCCCAGCGTTCTCCCTTCTGAAATCCAACATGCCATTTCACTGGTAAAGACGTGTACAGCACCTGGTCCAGACAAGGTCAGACCCAAACACCTGAAGAATCTGCTGCCAGGGGCTGGAGCGATAGCACAGCGGGTAGGGCGTTTGCCTTGCACGCGGCCGACCCGGGTTCGATCCCCGGCATCCCATATGGTCCCCCAAGCACTGCCAGGAGTAATTCCTGAGTGCAAAGCCAGGAGTTACCCCTGAGCATCGCTGGGTGTGACCCAAAAAACAAACAAACAAAAAAAAGAATCTGCTGCCAGTACTCGTCAATACACTGGCTCAGCTCTTCACATGCTACCTGTCTGAATGCAAGGTTCTGTCCCAATGGAAAACCAGCAGGACCGTTCTGTTGTACAAGAAGGGAGACATCCACAACATCGGCAACTATCGCCCGATCTGCCTGTTGTCTGTCATCTACGAGTTGTTCACTTGAGTCATTCTGAATACAGTAGGACAACCATGAGAGCAAGCCGGGTTCCGAAAAGGATTCAGCACAATCGACCATATCCACAGTGACCAAGCTCATTGGTCTCACGAGAGTTCAAGATGCCGCTCTGTCTAATGTTCATTGATTTAAAGACGGCCTTTGATTCTGTTGAGACTAAAGCAGTCATCGAAGCCCTAGCCAAACAGGGTGTTCAAACTCAGTATATCAGGATCCTCTGCGAGCTGTATTACAGATTCATCACCAAGATCTCACCATTCTACAAGGAAGTGATCATTGACGTAAAGAGAGGGGTTCAGCGCGGTGACACCATTTCACCGAAACTCTTCAGTGCCACCCTCGAGAACATCATGCGACAACTGGAATGGGAAGAAATGGGAGTGAAGATAGATGGTCGGCAATTACACCACCTCCGCTTTGCTGATGACATCGTTCTCACAACACCAAATATCAGCCAAGCGGCACAAATGCAGGCCGACTTTGACCATGAGTGTGGAAAGGTCAGACTGCAGCTGAACCTCACAAAGACAGTGCTCATGAGAAATGGACTAGTTCCTGATGTTCCATTTGCCCTCAAAGGAACGAACATCTCCAAATGCAGGAGTTATGTGTACCTGGGTCGGGAACTCAACTTGACAAATGACCTGGCACCTGAGCTGCACAGGAGGAAGAGTGCGGCATAAATACCTTCAAGAGCGTTGAAGAAGTGGTTAAGAGGATGAAGAACTTCTGGCTCTGGACACATCTTTCCGACTCCACCATTCTTCCTGCACTAACATATACCTCAGTTGGTGGTGGAATATGTGCACTGGTGAAGGGATGGGTGTTTGAGCATTGTATAACTGAGACTTTAACCTGAACGCTTTGTAACTTTCCACATGGTGACTTAATAAAAGAATTAAAAAAAAAAACATATACCTCAGAGGCCTTGGCCCTACAAAAACAGGATGAGAATGCTATTCGGTAATCCCAAAGAGGAATAGAAAGAGCTATGCTTCGAGTATCATGTTTCACTCAAGTGAGAGAAGAAATCCGGAGTTCCTACCTCCATCGATGGTCAAGAATCAGGGACGCTGTCTCGTTTGCCAAGGCATTGAAAATCAGATGGGCTGGACACATAATGCAATTTAGAGATGACCGCTGAACTAGAGCTGTTACTGACTGGATTCCAAGGGATGTCAAAAGACCACGTGGCTGCCCACCTACGAGATGGTCAGACTTCTTCGTCAAAACCCTGAACAAACGGTTTGAGGCTCTTCGTGTTCCTAGAGTGAGTAGATACCACTGGGCTGCACTAGCACATGACAGGGACGAGTGGAGACATTACTGGTGCCAGCTTGAGCAAATCGAAGATCAACGGGATGACAAGTGATACAAGTGATACCCACTTATCCCAGCACCATTTGTTGAGAGGTCATCTTCACTCCATTTCATGTACCCAGCTTCCTTGTTGCAAATTAGTTGACCATCAATCTGGGGATTTGTCTTTTGTCCTCAATTCTAACCCATTAGTCAGATAAACTGTCCTTATCCCAGTACCATGATATTTTGATGACTATAGCTTTATGGTAGAGTTTCAGACTAGGTAACGGGATGCCTCCTAATTTCTAATTTCTAGAATGCTTTGGCTATCTGATTTCATACAAATTTAAATACTGACTATTCAAGTCCTTGAAGAGTGTCATTGGAATTTAGAAGGGGATTGCGTTGTATTTATATCAAGGACAATCATTTTGACAGTATGATCCTTCCAATCTATGAATGTGAAATAGTTTTTCCATTTCCCAGGTTCTTCCTCTAACTATTATAAGTGACTTGGTGTATGCCTCTCACCTCTTTTGTTAAGTTCATCCTGGTACTTGATGTTTTGGGACACGATTTTGAATGGAGTAGATTCTTGGATCTCTTTCTATTCTAGTTCATGAACTGCATATAGGAATGTGACAGACTTTTGTGTGTTGAATTATGTTTATTGGCTTATTGTTTCTACAATTTTAGTGGACTCCTCGGGGTATGTACTAATAATATGCATCAATAAATAGTGATGATTGGACAGCTTTCCCAATTTATGTATCTTTATTTTTCTCATAACTGTGCTAGGACTTCTATTACTATATTGTGTAGAAGTGGAGGCAGTGTGCATGCTTGGCTTCTGTCTGGCATCAGAGGAAATTCTCTCAGCTTTCTACCTTGAGAATGATACTGGCCCTGGCCCCGGGGTCATTCTAGATGGCCGTTGCTATCTTTTATTTTTATTAAAGCACTGTGATTTACAAAGTTGTTCATAATACAGTTGTTTCAGGCATTTAGTGTCCCAATACCACCAGTGTGACCTTCCCTCCACCAATGTCCCCAGTTTCCCTCCAAACCCTTTCCTGCCCCCTTAGTCACATAACAAGCTGGTTTTATATTATTTTTTCCAACAAAAATTAAAGAAATGGTAAATATAATGATCAGAAAATAGTTCAATAATCAGTAAGAAATAGTTCAATAATCAGTAAGACCTTATTTGTGATTATTATATTACTTTACTCTATGTAAATAAGGAAATTAAAACCATTTAGTACACAAAAAACAATTCTCAGAATTTGTTTTTTCTTCTAGGTTCTCTAACTTGGTGTCGTAAGGTTTTCATAGAGAAATCCTAAGGTTTCTGATGACTCTTTTTGTTTGCTGTCTGTTATACTTTTAGAATCCTAATTTTTTCTCTTTTTTTGGGTCACACCTGGTGATGCACAGGGGTTACTCCTGGCTCATACACTCAGGAATTACCCCTGGTGGTGCTCAGGGGATCATATGGGATGCTGGAAATTGAACCTGGGTTGGCCGGGTGTAAGGCAAACGCCCTACCTGCTGTGCTATTGCTCCAGCCCCTAGGATCCAAATTTTTAGGGAACTTTCTCTCTTTTGTTTCTTAATGAACCTAGCTAAGGTTTTTTTCTGGTTCTTTTTTTGTTTTTTGAACCTAGCTAAGGTTTTGTCAATTTTGTTTATCCCTTCCAAAAACCAACTTGTGATGTCACTGATCTTCTGTATTATTAAAAAATTTTATTTCTATATGTTTTATTATTTCCTTTCTTCTACTGACTTTATGTTCCATTTATTCTTTGTATAGTTTTTATGTATAAGGTTAGATTCCTTTTTAACTTTGATTTTTGTTTTCACTTCCTGATGTAGTACTGTCTTGCTTTCCTTTTAATACTAGTTTTGCTGTCTTGTGCACATCCAAAAAAACTCATCTTCCTTCTTGTTGTTTCCAGAATTCATTCATTTTTTTTCTCTTTGCTTTCCTTCTTGACCCAAGAATTATTTAGGAGCATCTTGCTTTACCTCCATATAACTGAGGCTTTTCTAGCTTTCTCTTGATGGTTGATTTCAGTCTATGAATTTATTGTCATTTGTCTTGTGTCCCAAACGTGGCTTATCCTGGAGAATGTTTCCTGTGCCCTTGAGAAGAGACTGCGTTTGGCCATGAGATACCTAGAAGGGGAGAAAGCCAGAAAGCTGTAAACCGTTTATTCCTCCTTCATGTGTTAACTTGGAGATGGAGAGCGTGTTCTCAATTTCCCCCCATTTTTTTCCAATCATCACTCTGTATACATCACGGCGCTCCATCTGAAATGTAGAATTCTGACTGAGAAAACTTCCGGGAATCTTTATGTTGGTGGGGGGGGGAGGGTGTTTGAGCCACACCGGTGGTATTCAGACTTGCTCCCGGCTCTGTGCTCAGGGCTCTCTCTGGGCAGGGCTCAGAGAACCATCTGTGATGCTGGGGATCAAACCCAGGTAGAGTGCGGGCGAGTAAGTACCCTCCCCGCTGTTCCCTGACTGGCCCCAAGTCTCCTGAAATTCTTAGGAGAGCTCTGGAGTGTGAGTCGGCTGCTCTCTGCTGTCTCTAGAGTCCTTGTCCTGGCTTCCCCGTCTTAGCCGTCACGCATCTTCGTGTGTGCCTTGGGCGTGACGTTTAAAACTCCGTGAGTGCCTCAGCCTGGCTCTAGCGACGTTCTCGGCTCAGGGAAGCCGTGCCTGCGTCCCTTCCAGCGGTGATTCTGCCGCATCCTCCCTCCTCCCGGAACCCCCAGGGTGCGAGAGCTGCTCCGTGCGACGCTGTCCCAAAGTCTTTCTATTTTCTTCGTTGGATTTCGCAGGTCCTTCGGGAGGGTTTCCACGACTTCCTCTGATGCCGTTCTCAGCTTCTCCGTTCCGGCTGATCCCTTTCACATGCTTAGCCCAAGTACTGTCGGCTCTGAGGCTTCTGCTTGCACTCGCCCCGAGCTTTCTTCCTGCCTTCCTGCTGCTAACGCTCCCCTCCTGTTCATCTCTTTGTTTCAGTGAGCATGTAAGTATCGCTGCTTTAAGATATTCAGGTTGTAGGGGCTGGAGCGATAGCACAGCGGGTAGGGCGTTTGCCTTGCACGCGGCCGACCCGGGTTCAAATCCCAGCATCCCATATGGTCCCCTGAGCACCGCTAGGAGTGATTCCTGAGTGCAGAGCCAGGAGTAACCCTTGTGCATCGCCAGGTGTGACCCCCCCAAAAAAAAGCCAAAAAAATATTCAGGTTATAGGGGCTGGAGAGATATTCTGGTGGGGAAGGGGCTCGCCTTGCACACGGACAGCCTGGCTTTGATTCCACACAGTCCCCCAAGCACTGTCAGGGGTGGCCCCTGAGTGCAGAACCAGAGGTGACCCCTAGCACGGCTGGGTGCGGCCCCAAAACCAAAATAAACAAATTAAATATTTAGGTTTCTGGGGAGACAAATAGTACTGGGGTTAAGACACATGCCTTGGATGCAGCCCAGCCCAGTTAGACCCGGGCCGGCACCCGGTGGGTCCCCAAAGCAGCACTGGGGTCTCCCGGACACCACTAGACAGAGCCTCGGGGGGCCTCAAGCACAGCCAGAGCGACCCGGTGTTTCCAAGTTCTGCCAGGCCTGACAGCGCCATGTCTTAGCCTTTCCATTCAACTGATGACCTGGTTGGTTCAGAACCAAGGAGACACACACACTCACAAATATGCATACACATACAAACACATGCACACACATATACATATAAACACATGCACACACATACGCACATGCATACACATACAAAGACATGCATATGCTCATGCATACACATATAAACATGTGCATATATACATGCAGACACATATAAACAAATGCACACACATACACACATGCATACACATACAAACACATGCACACAATACACATGCATGCACATATAACACATGCACACGCATACACATATCAACACATACATACGTACACACACATACCACAGGCAATCCAGTTGCTTCCATAGCTGTTGAATCAGGAGCCTTCCGGACTGTCCTGGTCCGTCAGTGCTGGGGCTGTCTGCCCTCCCCCGTGTGACGTGACCGGCGGGTCCCTCCCCAGCTGGTGGTGGCTGGGAATCGATGCTCCTTGTGCCTAGCAGGGGTGACTGCAAAGGGGAGTCTGGGCTCAGGGGCGGTGTCCACCATCGCGGTGCCCAGCTGTGGCGCCGAGTGCGATCGGATGTGTGCAGCGGTGAGTGCCTGGCGCCAGCAGGGGCACGAGGCTGAGTGCCGGGGAAACTGAGGAGCCGGCTGTGCAGACTTTGAGCAGCTTCCCGGGTGCTTTGGGAAGGGCCGGGCGCGGGCGCGAGGGCGTGTCTAAAGAGGGCTGGAGCGGAGTCTGCAGTGCCGTGGGCCGCAGCTGGCCGTGCTTCGGCGCTGAGCCGGCACCGCTGGCAGGGCCCCGTCAGGTGTGCCCGGCTCCACCCCAGCCCGCGAGGCGGCCAGCTCAGGAGCTGCCCTCGGGGTCTGCCAACCAGGAGGCAGACTCCAGCCAGGCACTGGCCGGCTCTGCTGTCCGTCAGGGCACACGGGCCACCGCAGGCCACCTGCCGGCCACCCCAGCTCGACGCCACCCTATAGCCTGTGCCCGCCCAGAGCTGCGAGTGGGGAGGGCAGGATGCGGTGCCAGGTGTTGGCACGCTTGCCGCCCTGCTCCCCCGCGCGGCCCCACGTCCGAGGGTCTTCCCTGGACTGCTGCTTGTTTTGTTCCCACCTCAGGGAGGCGTCTCCGCGGCACGAGACCCCGGCCCGGGCCCTTCCCAGCGACTCTACGTCTGGGTTTCAGACGGTTCCTGTCGGTGCAGCTAGACTTGGGCGACAGTCTCCTACTCAGCCCTTGCTGAGACACTTACTTCAAAGTTCAGTATGTTGTGCCCGAATTCCAGACCCCCGTCATGGAGAGACCGAGTCCACACACGACCATGCAAAGGCAAAGGACTTTATTACTAGCCCGAGCCATCGCTAGCTCGAGCTGGGGTCCGAGTCTCGTCCAACACAGTGGGGTCCTGACAAGGGCCCCGGCTCCGACTCACAAGAGTTTATAAGGGGTCCCGAGTCAAGAGGCAGTTTATATCCTGGCCTACCTTTAGCATCGGCCCGACGACAACAGTGGTCAGCCATTAGGCAGTGGTCAGCGACAGTTCCTAAGGAGGGTGCAGTGACCCCTCATGACCGGCCAGACCCAACTGCCCAGTTCCTTATCTCGGCAAATGACTCAACTGGGAGTTTACCAGGAACTGCCAGTCCTGCCTCGGGGATACAGAAACTGAGGCCTGGTTGGGACTTAGTGTTGGCTGCAGCCGGTCGTGGTGTCAGTTCCGCCCTCACAAGTGGACGTGACACCTGTGTCTTCTCTGAGTTGGCTGCATCTGACTGGGTTTCCCTTCCCGTAGGTGCTTCACACAGTCACACACCATGGTACACCCACTAAATTCCCTTTACATGAGATGATGGACGCTGAGTGACAGATTGCAGGGCCTCTGGGGTCTGGAATGTTCCTCTGATGAATACTGTGCTTCCTTCTAGCAGGCAGGTACCCCCCTCACTCTTTGGAAAGGGCACGTTTATTCTAGTTTTTCCCGAGTTCTACAGTCAAACTGAGTTCAGAAACACGGTCTACCTCTAAGGCACAACCCTTCTTGGGACGGAGTTGAGAAAATTGAAATTCTCTGTTTCCGGAGTTCAGCGAACTGTTCCATCTCTGGCCTCGTCTCTTTGGCTGCTCCGGGTTACCTCGTATATTTACTGCTTAGGGCAGCCAGAGGCCTGGGGCGGCATCACATGCCGATTTTGGGGTACTTCCCTGCACCCTGTGGCCCTCTCTTTCCCGGAATACTCTCATTTTCCAGACTTCTGGCTCTGTGAACTCTGATGTTGGGCCCCCAAACTCTTTTGATGACCACTGTGGGCTTTGTCCCTGTTTGTCCATCCATGTAAATCAGAAAGGACTCCGGGGAGATATCAGTGAACTGTCAGGGAGTGTTTTTATTATTCTAAATGTCACATCCTCTTAAATTTTAAGCCCACTTCTGGCTGTTCTTAAACGTCTTGAACAGTTTTTATGTTTTGCCCAGGGTGTAATTACTATCACGAGGAAGTAGGGTACATTATATGCTATTCCACCATTATTGTAGTACTCAGTCGTTTCATTTTACTCCAACTTATAAAAGTATTATGGACGCACAGGAAGTTGCAAATACAGCCCAGACGCCAATATACACTGCTCTCACTTTCCTGGACTGGTAATAACTCCAGCGCAGGATCAAAACAAGGGATTTGACATCAGCACAATGCTATTCAGGAGACCGCAGACTCTGTTCTCATGGGCCCCCTGTGTGTGTGTGTGCGTGTGTGTGTGTGTGTGCGTGCGTGCGTGTGTTCTATGCAATTTGATTCCACATACATCTCGTGCTATACTCTCCCTTCACGCAGATCATGCTGTCCTTGGAAGGAGCTCGTGTGTTCTCTTGACTTCAGTCCAGTGAGGCGTGTGCTTGCAGATGCGGTGACGTCGGTGTCAGGCTTGGAGCTTGACTGTTTGCCCCGAGCCCTCTCCCCTTGTGACCCAGCTAGTTTGCTGCTGCCCCACGGGGTATTTTTTCTTTACTTTTCTTTGATTATTATTTTCTCTCCCACCTCCTCTTCCCTTTGCTGTTTCTGCAGGAGCCGAGACTCGCGAGTGGCATTGCTGCCCCTGCCCACGCTGGCCAGTGGCCCTGCAGGACGCGAGGGAGGCCCTGGCTGGCCTCGGGCGGGCGGGCGAGGTGAGCCGGCCTCGCCTTTCCCTCCCGCCCCCGCATGCCAGGCAGCTGCTCTGCTCCTGAGCTGTCCCCAAGTCCCTCCTCGCTTCTGTTTTGTCTTGTTTCTGAAGTTTTTAAACTAACTTTTTAATTTTCTCCCGGCTCGGACTTGCAGGACTGCTCGAACCCCTGCCACAGGCCAGGCGCCTGCTCCCCGCCGCCGCCCTCCGTGGCGTGGTTTGTCCTCGCTGATGTAGCAATGGTGACGTCTTGCTGCTCACCAGAGTCCTTGCTCTGGCCGACGATCCTCACTTCGCCCCGACGCCCCTTTCCTGTCCCAGGCGCCGTGTCCCCTCCGTTGTCTGGAAGTTTCCGCTCCCCCGGCCCATTTCCTCGACTCCCCTTTCAGTCGGACTTCTCCAAGAGGCAGGAGGCGTCCTGTAGAACACCCGCATCAGCGCGCGGCGCTCCGGGACCCCAGCGCGGGATGGCGCAGGCAGTAGGAGGCCCGTGGCGGGGGGATGCTCTGAGCCCTCTCCCCCAGGGCTGGGGTCACCCCTCCAACGACACCCACATCGCCGAGTTTCCCCACTGCCGAGTCTTTCTAGCGCTTTCCCTCAAACTCCGGTGGGAAGCGTGTAAGGCAGCCAACACAGGGAAGGCCGGAAGTGCGGGACTCCGGGGGTGGGGGGTGGTCTGACCTCCCTCCCTCCCTCCCCCACTCCATCCGCACAGACACGGACCCCCTGGGCCACCACCCAGATGGCCCGTTTCTCTGGTCGCCCAGAAGGACGGGGGGGCTGTGACCCGTGCCCGCCCCGGATGGCTCCTCCCGGCTCCCTCTGGGGATGGTCGTCGCTGCCTTGCAGACGCCCTGGTGGGGTTTGCTCTGCTACAGGCTCCTCACAGCCCGGCACCAGGGGTATTCGGGTGGTCTCTGGTCCTTCCCCAGCGCTGTCCTGTGTTAGCCACGACCCTGGCCCCGGGCCTGCTCCGGGGACAGACCATCACCCGGTGCAGGATGCACTCGGTGCCCGACCCGAGGGGCCGCGCTGCTTCCAGGCCCCGTCTCTGACCCATTCCCACCCGGAGTGTCCGAAACTCCCCTCGCCCGGAACGCCCCTCCCCTGCCGTGGCGAGGGACTCGGCTCCCACATCTGCGTGTGTTTATTTGACACGTCCCTCCCGCCGGCTAACCTGGCGCAGCGTGGGAAAGCTGGCCGCAGGGTGGGCGCCGTCCTGCCTGCCCCCTCCCCCGCCCCTGCTGTCTGGGGGCCAGCGAGGCCAGCCCGCCTCCCCCGCCCCACTTCCTTCGGGAAGGTCCAGGCTTACGTCTGCGCTGGTTTTAGCTCGTCTCTCCCCGTCAGAGTTCTATCTTGGGTTGCCCCGACCTCGCAGTGACTTTTGTAGCTGATAAACCGTCCCCCGAGTGCTGTCACGTCGGCGGGTTTTGATAAATGTGCAGAGTCTGACATTCGTCACGGCCGCGTCCCACACCGGGGCTCTGCCCTCAGACGGCCTCAGGCTCCATTTCTCTGGCCCTCGGGCCCAGGCTGGGAGCCACACTGGACACCGGGCGGCCCGGAAGGCCACGGGGCGGGACTCGGCTGGCCGGGGCTGTGCAGCCGGGCTCCGCCCACGTCGGGGTTGGCGCCTCTACTCCCTGCACTGGGCGCTCTGTGCTCACACGAGCTTCCTGTGACGCTCAGGGCTCGGCTGTCTCCGCTCCGGGCAACTCACGGCTGTCTGGGCAGGTTTTGCCTGGACGTGGGTTCGAGCCAGCTGGACGAGACTCTGAGTTGGCAGGACGTGGCGGTGGCTGGGCCGCGTCAGGACGACGGGCAGGAAGGCTGAAAGATGGTGGACACAGGCTGAAGGCCTTTCGCGGCTCCCGTCACCCGCCAGAGCTGCTCCGAGCTCCTGCCGGCCCCGGCGACTGTGGCGACGTTCACTTCGGAGCAGAGACGTGTGGGGGCTTCTGCCGGGCCCCCCGGTTTCCGGCAGGAGGGAAAGCTGGTTTTCTTTCTCCTTTCTTTGTTTTAAGTCTTAATAGCATCCCAGGAGCCACCTCCCTCTTCCGCGGCGTCACGCCGAGACGCTGACACGCTTCCCGACACAGCACAAGCTCGGGGCCGGGGGGCTCCGCCGTGTTTCCTTCCGCAGCTCGGTGGTCTCGTACCCGAAACCCAGACATACCGGTTACCTGCCATCCCCGGTGGAGCTTTCCTGAGAGGCCGTGGGGCCAGGGGGTCTGAGGAAGGTGCCCTCCCGGCTCCCGCGGGCGTCTGCCTCCCCTGCAGGGCCCCCAGCGGCTGCTCTTGGCCCCGGGACGCTGTCCAGGCCCAGGACTGACCGCGAGGGTCGCTGGCACGTGCCTCGGGGACGTGCCCTGCCGGGTCCTGCCACCCCTCGCGTGTGCGCGTTTGTGTTTCCGCCAGCGCGGGATGGTTTGAGCCCTCGTCTATTTGACTCTTTTCTTGTGTTTCGGTTTTGCCTTTACTGGTGGCAGGGGCTCGCCCTCAGTGCTCTGTGCTCAGGGGTCGCTCCCGCGGCCTCCTTGACCCCCCTACAAGGTCGCAGTGTGCGGGCGACCCCGCCCAGCCCCCGCAGAGACTCACCGACTCCTCGCTGCCCACCCTCAGTGCCAGAACCAGGCTGGACTCGGCGGCCCCGGGGACCTGCGAGCCCCCTCGCACAGAGGGGCAGCCCACCCGCCACTTACCCTGCCCAGGAACCCCCCTCCCGCCTCGGGCAGGTCTGGCCCTCCTGGGCCCCTGAGCCGAGGTGGGGTCGGGCTCAGCTGCCTCCACACACGCATCCACACACACGTGTCCACACGCACATCCCCACACACATGTTCCCACACAGGCATCCCCACACACATCCCCATATATGCATTCACATCCACACAATGTCCTGCCTACACACACCTCCTAACCATGCACCCACACATGTCCCTCCATACATGACCCACACATGTGCCCTGTGCACAGCATGTCCTATACATACATGTCCCCATTCACACATTCCCACACATATATGCCACAGCATGCATCCCCACACGTGTCCTACATACATGTGCCCCATAAATGCGCCCCCATACACGAGTCACGCACACACATCCCCACACAACGCTTCCCCCATATATGCGTCTCTTACAAGCCCCGCACACGTGTCCCCACACTCGTGTCCCTCAGCCTTCACACTTGCATCCCTGAGCACACGTGTCATTGCACACATGTATACACACGTCCCCCCACACATGCAGGAGCCCTGAGGGGAGGGCTGGATTCCTACTCAGCCCCGCGCTGCCGCAGGCTCTGCAGAGTGGCAGGGGAGCTGGCCCGAGCACTGGGCAGGGAGCTCCCACTGAGCCTTGCTCCAGAGCAGCGTGGCCCAGTCAGGTCAGGCAGGAGAGCATCCTGCCCTGGCACCGGCCGTGGGGCTGTGGGCATGGTGTGAGGCCAGAGGGGCTGCTGGTCTCAACTTCTGTCCCCTTGATTCTGGCCAGCTCCTGGTCATGGGACAGACGGACTCCTGGGCACCAGGACAGACGGACTCCTGGTCATGGGACAGACGGACTCTTGGGCACCAGGACAGACGGACTCCTGGTCATGGGACAGATGGACTCCTGGGCAGGACAGACGGACTCCTGGGCACCAGGACAGACAGACTCCTGGTCATGGGACAGACGGACTCCTGGGTGCCAGGACAGACGGACTCCTGGGCAGGACAAGACGGACTCCTGGGCGCCAGGACAGACGGACTCCTGGGTGCCAGGACAGATGGACTCCTGGGCAGGACAGACGGGCTCCTGGGCAGGACAGACGGGCGCCAGGACAGACGGGCCCCTGGGCTCAGGGCCCCCGCTGGTCCCACCGCACCCCGTGCTCTCCTGCGTCAGGCTGACTCGGGCCGGGCTGGCGGCCGCGGAGACGGAGCACGGCGTTTCCTGGAAGACAGGCGGCCCGCCAGGGCAGTAATCACGGGAAAATGCGGAGCACGCCGGCCGCCCCGCCGCTGATTGGGGTAAACACAGTGGGATTAGAGAAACCACCAGCATTCCAACTCGTTAGGGCCGGAACGTGACGGGGCCTGGAACCGTCTGCGAGTCCCCCCGACCCGCCCGCGGGGGAGAATCCGCCCGACTCGGAACTGAGTGTGGGCGTGCGCGGCCGCGGGTCAGGCTCCCGGCGGGAGTCGTCCAGCCATGCCGGCCCGCACAGACGGGACACACAGACACCGGCCTGTGCAGACGGGACAGACAGACACGAGCTCAGCACGGCCCGGAGAGGCCCCTCGGGGCCCGGGCTCGCCACGGGCACGTCCCCGGGGTTCTCGGGACGGCTGGTTCTGCGGCCCCCAGGCAGGCGTGTGGGAAGCGTGTCCGAGTCTGGAGCAACATGTGGTCTCCATGACGGACTCATGTTCTGTTAGCTCCAGGTGTGAAGACCCAGCAGCCAGAGAGAGTTCCGCGGGCCCCAGCACATCTGCACCCGACACCGGGCACCCTCGGCCCTGCGGGCCGTGAGGAGTGACCCCTGCGTGCCCTCGGGTGCCCGAGTCGGCCCTCCGCCTCCTCAGCGGGAGACAGATCCAGGGCAGAATCTGTATCCCGGGACGCTTGGCGCCCTCTCACCCAGTCACCCAGCAGGCACACAGCTGTCGCGGTGGGCACGGGCGCCCCCCTCCCAGACTCGCCCGCCACAGCCCCGCACGGAGGCCCCTCGCCCCGGCACTCCCTGCGTCCAGTGCTCGGCCGCCCCCTTCCTCCTCTGCATGCTTGGTTCCTGCTCAGAACAGCGTCACTGGGGCTCCCGGCACACAGGGACGATGACACAAGTCTTGGGGCTGCAGCGACAGCACAGCGGGGAGGGCGTTTGCCTTGCACGTGGCCAACCCGGGTTCGATCCCCATATGGTCCCCCCGAGCACCACCAGGAGTAATTCCTGAGTGCACGAGCCAGGAGTGACCCCTGTGCATCGCCGGGTGTGACCCAAAAAGCAAGAAAAAACCAACAGAACCGTGTCTGCAGTGTGAGCCGTGTGAGAGTAGCCGCCTCCGCTGTGTCCAGCTGTGTCCAGGTCGCAGCCCGGTGCCCGGGGGCCGGGACAGGGTAGGAGCAGGGATGGGCTGTGGGGACTGCAGCCAGGGGGGTGGTCCCGGGCAGGAGGGTGTGGAGTTCGCTGGTGCGCGGGTCTCACCGCAGGACGTGGGGCGGTGCTGTGGCTCGTGATGTGAGCCTGGGAGAGCAGAGCGGTGACAAGGCACTGTGGTCACTGCCGGGAGAACCAGGTGGCCGCGGGAGGCTGAGGGGCATAGTGGGGCAAAGGGATCAGGGTTGCAAAACTTGGGGGGGGGGTCTGTGCCAGGAGCAGACGCAGCCCCTGGGGGCCCCTGAGACCCCTCAGGACCCACATGTAGGAAGGTGAAGACCGAGGCCCCTGGGGTGGGGGGCAGGGGCAGGCCCGGGGACTCTCCGGCTGGAGTCCTGGGCGAGGCCGTCCAGCTGCCCGCGCGCCCTGCACGGATGTCCAGCCTGCGCGGGGCCCGCTGGCCAGCGATGGGAAGAGGCCCCCAGCCTTGACGGGAAGCGTGTGTGACCGGCCCCGGCCCTGCCCAGCTGTGGAGGCGCGGGGTCTGCTTCTGCTCAGAGCCACCCACCCCGCCAGCCCCCACCCACAGCCCGGCCCACGGGACCCGCTCCTGGCCTGCCCAGATGCAGTCTGGGACACACCCGGGCATCCAGCCCTGACCCCGAGGGGCTGCTGGGCCCCCCAAGACCCCCTCTCTGACCCCTCATGTCCCCGGGAGAAGGTCACAGACCACAGGCCCCCTGGGGTGGGCAGCCGAGAGTCCCCAAAGGTGTCGTGTCCTCATCCTGGGGCCTGGTCCTTTCCGGCCGAGGGACTTGGGGAGCCTGACGGTCAGGGAGCTCAGGGCGGGCCCCCTGGGCCTCTATGCAGGGAGGAGGGGACCCCGCTGGCCCCGGGCTGGAGGAGTCTAGCCACGCCCATCCTGGCAGATTCTCACACGGCCGCTAGAGGGCGCCCTTCCCGCCTGCTCCCTGCACGGCTCTTCCCGGGCAGCGCCCTGTGCCCGTCACACCAGGGGCACCGGCTCCTCCTCCTGCCCTGCCCGGCTCTCCTGGGAGTGCCGGCTGCCCCCGACGGGAGCCCAGCAGCCCTCCGGACCTGTCCTCTCGGGCTGCGGGGACTGTGCCCCCCCTCCCCAGACCCAGAAGGAGCAGGGCCCCTGGGGGGGGCAGGAAACCGGCCCCCCCCGACAGGAGGGCCTAGAGCGGGGGCCACACCTGCACAGGGACAGAGCCTTGTGGACACACACACTCTCACACACACTCAACTACACGCTCTCAGAAACACACACGCACAACGACACACCCTCCTAAGTACACACAGCTACATGCTTTCTCAAGAACATGCATGAACACGCACGCTCACGGATATGCACTCACCCGTTCCTGAATACAGACTCACTCCCCTCCACGCTCACAACCGCACACCCCCATGAACACGCATTCCCGCGAACCCACTCATACACGCCGCACACACTCACGAATGCACACGCACACAGTCAAGAATGGACACACACGCTCACAACTGTGCACACTCAGGCACACACTCGCCCAGTCGCACGCACTCATGAACCCACACACACTCACACTTGCGGGAACCTGGGGGTGCTGAGCGCTGGGTACGGTGCACCCTCTTCCCCCCATTTCTACGGGTGCCCAGCAGAGGCCTTGGGCCCTGGGGCGGGGCGGGGGTCCCCCCAGGGAGTGGCGGGGTGCCAGGCCGCAAGCCCCGAGCCACCTGTGCTATTTTGGTGCCTCTTCTGGGGCCACGTGGCCGGGGCCTTTGTGCGGGGCTCTGCCGCCTGCTATTTCTGGGGCACTGGTGGAGGCCTTTTGTGTCTGAAGGGTCCGCCCCTGTCCACCCCGAGTGCCATGGGTCCTTGTGGCCTCTGTCAGAGGGGCCACTGCCCGCAGCTGTTTCCCCTCACAGCCCCTGGGGCTCGCTGCCCGCAGCCCCACACCCAGCCGGCCCCTCCTTCCGGAAGGCTCTGCCCCTCGTTGTCACTCCCAGGCCTCAAGGCCGGGAAACGGGGACACTTGGTGGGAGATAAGTAAGGACCTTACTCGGTGACGGGGGTCCCAGCCCCCCTCCCTGTCCCACCAATCGCCGTGCAGGGGCCCAGGGTCAGCACCTGAAAGCTCCGGGCGAGTAGAACCCAAGCTGGCCCTCCCTGTCCCGATGCAGGCACTCGGGGCCCGTCTCTGGCCGAGCCCCGGCAGCCCTTCACGTCCGTCCTGCTGCCCCTCAGCATCCCACGGGGGCCTGCCCAGGCGCACGTGATCCCCCTCTCCCGAGGGCCAAGGGGGCTCCAGATGGGAGGCGCCCCACGGGCCGCCCAGCGGGCAGTGACAGCCCAGACCTGCCCTCCTACACCCCTGCCTCCTGCCCGAGAAACCCTCCTGGCCGCCCTCGGAGTCGGGACACCCCCGAATGGGCAGAAACGGGGCCCAGAGACTGGGCGTAAGCACCTTGTTCACAGGTTGCCCCGGCAGCTGCCCACGCCACACCCGCCGGCCCCCATCCAATGCATGGTTCGGCCCAGACCTGGTGGGCACGGGGAAGCGCCCACCGCGGGCGGCTCTCGGGGGCTCTCGGGGGCCCAGAGGGGGCCCTGGAGGCGGAGTCTCAGCTGGGGGGGCCAGCGCGGACGGTTCCGTTTCCGGCCGGGAGAGAGTAGAGATTCCAGGCCTCATCATCCCACTGACGCAAGGAGCCACTGACGAGTTTCACACCCGGCAGGCGGTCTCCAGTACAAGCAGTAACTGTTAAAAAATAATAAAAGGGAGAAAGGAAAAAGGTTGGTACAGGGCTAATGAGCACTCCTGGGGCAGCCCTGCTCGGGGCAGCGGTGGGCCGAGGCCAGCAATATTTCATGAGCGTCCTGTGATCTGGCTGGTTCCGCCCTCGCAGGGCACTTCCGGCAAGTTACCCTGCGTGGAATCCAGCTCGGGTGGGCGGCCCGGGGCGCTCCGGGCAAGCGTGGCCTCTGACCCAGGGTCTGGGCTGACGAACCAGGCGGAGGGAGCAGAGGGAGGAGGGGCGTGAGAGGGGGAGGCTGGGGGTGCAGGCTCAGGGCCTGAGAAAATGCAGGTGAGGGGGGATCCCGGGCTGCCGGGGCTTCATGAACACCAGGAGGAGAAATGAAGCAATTCCCTTGCCCGTCCGTGCCCCCTCCGGGCACGGGGCCCGAGGTGGCCCCAGAGGGCCAGTGGCAATCTGATTAATTCCCCTGGATAAAGCGTTTAATCTAACACATAGCCACAAATTCTTATTTTTCCATCAAAAACAATACCTCGGCCCCCAGCCGCGGGCTGCCAGGCCCTTAATGAGACCCCCCTCCCCGCCTGCCCAGGGTGGGGGGCTGAATGGGACCTTTGTTCCAGCAGCTCTGCTGAGCAGTGGGAGGCTGGGCTGGATGTGACGGTGGCTGTGACCCAGGCTGAACCCGACTTGGCCTCCCTTCCTGCAGGACCGTGTGGGGGGTGTCGCGGCCGGGGCCAGGCTCGGGCACAGGCCCTGGCGGGAAGGAGCCCTGAGCTGGAGGCGGCAACCTGGGGTCTCTCTACACCCCCCCAACACGGCGGACGCGCCTGGTTCCACTGGGAGAGCCCTGGCAGTGCAGGGGTCCCAGGAGTCTGCCCCTCCCAGGGCAGTGAGGGTCCCGGCTGCCTTGTGTGGCGGCGCGTAGGGGGTCTGAGGGCCCAGAGAGGCAGCAGAGCAGCTACTGGGACTCGGCAGCAAACGGGGCCCTGGACGGTGTCTCACAGGCAGCGCCCGGTGGCCACGCTCCAGACGGCAGCCACTTTCCACAGGGGCAGCAGGTCCCACACTCGGTCCTCGGTCCGGCCGTGAACGGTCCCAGCTGGGCAGGAGCCGGGAGCAAGCCCGTGCCAGCCCTAGCCCTCAGCGAGGCCTCGGGGGGGGGGGGTGCTGGCGCCCTCGGGGAGGGGCCGGCGGGAGCTGAGCGGGATCCCCCCCCCCCGCTGGGACGATGGCAGAGGGAGGGGCTGCATCCCGCCCACGACCTCGGGCCACCAGACCCTCCCTCAGAGGCAGGGGATGGTGGGTGTGTGCCCAGCTGCCACTGCCGGGGCTGGGGTGCCACCTGGAGAAAGGGCGCACCCCAGAGCACTGGCACCCCGCGCGGCGAGGGGCACCTCCCAGCCGGGCGCCTCCTGTCACCACGGAGCAGAGGTGGGCGCGCCCGTGGCGGGCGGGGGACGGTGCCCGGCAGCGCCCGTGAAATCGGAGCAGCCGGATGGGAACACGGGGTGCGGAGGAGAGAGGGTCACACGTGTTAGCGCGATGCTCTCCGGGATCGTGGAGAATAAACATCTGGGGTCGAATGTGCTACACGCACTTCATGTGCCGAGAGGCGGGGAAGGGGTGAAATTGTGGCGGGGAGCCGGCAGGGCTGTCAATGACAGAGGGATTAGCGTCTGACGCTGTCAGTTGGAGAATCCAGAGACGTGTGACTCTGCCGTGGGGGCCCAAACTCCGATACAAAATGTTTTATTCCTGTCAAATCTGCAAACAGCATCTTCAGAGATCACAAAGGCAGAGCAAGTCTGGCTTCAGACCCAATACTCCACTTGCAGATGTTTTTCATTTGAAAGGGCTTTAGAAAAATGATTAACATTACAATTTGCTTTAAATTAAGTCTCTTTGATAATCGGGTACATTTTAATCATTAAAGAGAAAAACCTGGAGTATTGAAAAGAGTCTCTGGGCACAGAAGAGAAAGAAAAGAAGGAGGAAGAAAGAAAAAAGAAAGAAAGAGAAAGGGGAAGGGAGGAGGGGGAAGAAGGAAGGAAGGAGAGAGAAAGGAGTAAGAAAGAAAGGAAGGAAGAAGGAGGAAAAAAGAGAAGGAAGGAAGGGAGGGAAGAGGAAGATAAAAGGAAAGAAAGGGTAGAAGCAAGGAAGAAAGAGAAAGGAGGAAGCAGAGAGAGAGAGAGGGACAGACAGACAGACAGACAGACAGATGAGAGAGATGCCCGACTCTCCCTGGGTTGTTCTTCATTTCTGAGCTTAACCTGAGACAACTATGGGGAAATACAGTATCTCAGGGGACAAAGGTGCAGAACTACGACCCCACTGGGACCCAAGATGCGCCGGCTGATGGCGAGAAGGATGGAGGGGGATGGGTGAGTGGCTGCAGATTCCTTAGTGGCCGGGGGCCGGCGGACGTGATGCATGAGTGAGGGGCAGGGGGTGGGCGGAGAGGACGGGGGTGCTGGGTAGGAGAGAGGACGGAGCCATGGGCCACGGGGATGCCAGTGGGGGGCGGGGGAGACTAAGCAGGCAGCTGCATGGCTGGGTGGTGCCCGGGCGGAAGGGTGGACAGATGGAGGTGTGGGTGGGCAGCGGGGGTGAGAGGGTGGCGTGTGGGCTGGTGGGTGGTCGGGGGAAGGGTCTGTCACGGTGTTCGCGTGTACGGGTGGTGGGAGGCGAACAAGGTAGACTGAAGAGGGCGTAAGTGACAAGGGACGGGTGAAGCAATGCACGAGCGAATGAATGAATCGTTCGGTCGTGGGAACATGGGGGCTGATGAGACAAGCTTGGAGGAGGATCCAGATAACGTTTCCCCGGGGGAGTGCTCCAGAGCACTGTGTGTGTGAGAGGAAAGGGGGAGACCTACGTGAGCTGGGGAGTGGGGAGTGCCATGGTGACTTGGTTGGGTGGGGGCGCGGGGCAGAGACCCTGCACCCATGGGGAAACTCTTGTCTCGAACTTTCTCCAGAGGCGCCGAGGGGTGGGGGACCCCCGGGTACTTGGAGGCAGAAGGCCAGGGCCAACCTGGGAAAGTCTCTCCAGCCTCAGTTTCCCCTGGGTCGGGACAGCTGAGTGCCCGTGTTCTATCGCTCCCGAGCCCCCGGGACCCTCCCCATCAGATCTCAGCCCGGGCGGGCGCCTGACCCGTCCGGGGCGCCCGAGGCTCTGGGTGCTGGAAGATGAGCTCCGAGGAGCGGCTGCAGCCTCCTCAGCCGCCCGAGGCGAGGCAGCGGGCCCGGCCCTGGGGCCCCTCCGCCCCGGCCTCCCCTCACCCGCTGCTCCCCCTCCGGAGAGTTCACTGCAGACGACCTCGCTGCAAAGCGGAGCCATCCCCGAACTCCGAGTCAGAGGTGAGTCAGCCCAGCGCCGCGGCCCCGGGTGGCAGCAATGCGGGGCATGGTGGGGGCCGGGCGGGGGCTCCCCTGAGCCTCCAGCCCCAGCCCCCCGCACTTCCCGCAGCCCCCGCGGCCCCGTAGCAAAGGCCTCAGCCAAGGTCGGGCTCCTGGCGGGGGCTGCCCTCTGCCCCCCCCCGAGCCCGCTGGGGCCTCTGAAGACACCAGCCTGGGCCTTGCAGCTGAGTCCACACCCAGCGCCCCGGTTCCGGGAATGAAGAGACACTGGCCCAGGGTGGGTGGCCAGAGAGGGGTCCTGGGCACAGTGTTGGGGCTGGCAGAGTCTCCCTCAGGTCTGGACTTTGAGGCATCTGGATGGCATGTCAGGCACCAGTGCAGGAACGGGGCCTTCTCCTGGAATAGGGGAGAGGGGTCATGTCCCCTGACATACACACACACACATGCATACACATACATACATGTACACACACGCACATACACACATACACGCACACACATACATGTACATGCATACACGTACACACATACACATACACACATGCACACATGTACACATACATGTGCGCACACCTACACACGCACACACATGTGCACACATGCACACACGTGCATACACATACATGTATACACACACCTATACACATGCACACATACACATGCACACACGTGCATACACATACATGTATACACACACCTATACACATGCACACATACACATGCACACACGCACACACACACACACACCGGCTTTCCATCCCTCCTCACTGGGAGCACCAGGACCCAGGGCAAAGAATATGTCCCGAGACGCCAGCACCCTCGGGGTCTCCCAGGAGAAGATGAGAGCCTGTCCGGGGAGCTGTGGGGGGACCTGGGCTGGGGTCTCTGGAATGTTGCCGTGTTGTTCCCGTCACCCAGCTTCCTGACACAAGCCGCCTGTGTGCAGTGGGCGCGGGAGAGGCGGTGCCCTTGCTGGTGGCTTCCAGCGGCAGAGCCCGTCCGAGACAGCTCATGGGAGACACGCCGGGCCCGCTGCCCTCCTGACCCCACCCTCAGGGACACCCCGACACTCCCTTGCAGAGTCCCGGCCCGGGCAGGAGCGTCGCCCCCTCCCCAGAGCCTCAGGCACCAGCAGCTGCCCGGGGAGAGTGTCCAGTGGAGTCCAGGGGCGAACCCCAGGGAGAGCAGCAGGTGGACAAGCTCCACGCCCAGGCGCCAGCAGAGAGCACTGCACAGCGAGAGGTGTTTGCTCAGGCCTGGCCTGGGGGCGCCGGGCGGTGGGCGGGAGAAGGGGAGGCGGGAGGGGCAGGTAGTGGGGAGTCAAGGGGGGACAGACGATGGATAAGGGAATAGATGAGTGAATGAGCAGATGGGTAAGTGGGTATGTGCGCGGATGGGTGGTGGGAGGGAGGCCAGGGGACAGTGATGGCGGGAAGTGGACGGCTGATGGGCAGCAGGTGGGCAAGTGGCGGTGACGTGGGTGGGAGGGTGAATGGGTGGAGGCATGAATAAATGGAGCATTGGGAGGATGGGTGGGCGGATGGAGGGATAGATGGGTGGGTGGGTGGGTGGGTGGACAGATGGACGGGTGTGTGAATGGACCAACGGATGAACAGACAGAAGAGTAGAGGGATTGAGGGATAGATGGGAGGGTGGATGGGTAGATGGGTGGGTGGAAGGATGGATGAGTGGATGGGTGGGTGGGTGGGTGGATGATAAACGGATGGATGAGAGGGTAGAGGGGGTGGGTGGATGGATGAGTGGATGGGCGGGTGGGCGGGTGGATGATAAACGGATGGATGAGAGGGTAGAGGGGGTGGGTGCTAGAAAGGTAGATGAATGGGTGTGCCAGCAGACTCAGGGATGGCGTACGGGCTCACCCAGGAGGCTTTCTGCCCTGGTTGTGGTAGACCCTCCACCCCCACGCCCCCTCCCTCCTTCCTGGTCTCCAGGTTCCACTCGGGCCCAGAATCCCGTGCAGACAGACTCGCCGGAGACTCCCAGAGCAGCCCTTGGTCACTCCTGAGACCGCCCAGTGACCTGTGCCCTGGGCAGCGAGGACCAGGTCCCCGGAGGCACCTGGAGGCCCTCCCCCCCCCCCAGGTCAGCCTGGCCAGGCTGTCCCTGTGCCCTGCCAGCCCCGGGCCTCAGGCCCCCTTGGCTTACCCGTGCCTGCCGCCTCCTCTGCCGCACCAGGATTCAGCCCTGCTCCCCACGGGGTGGGCCGGAGACCCGCCACCCACAGCAGCTCTACCTGGAGCCTGGGGGCTGGCCGGCCAGGCTGGACTGTGGATCCCAAACCCAGCAGCGTCAGCCTCTGGTCTGGACGCTTAGGGGCCGTGGCCTGGCCTGGCCTGCGGGGCTGGGGGTGAGGCGAGGCAGCGGCTGCTGAGAGCACGGCCCGTGATGGCGAGGTTTAGGGGGCGGAGCTGCCCCGTCCGTGGCCCCGCCCCCCGGTCACCAGGGCTCCTCTGGCTCTGGGCCGTTCCGGCCTCCTAATCCCAGGGAGGCCCTGGGCTGGCCCGGACCAGCCGAGGACCAGGTGACCACCGAAAAGTCGCTGTACCCTGTGTCCTGATCTGTTGGAGAGGGCGGCAGAGCCCCGGGGGGCTTGTCCAGGCAGGCGACCGGGAAGCTGGGCCGTGAGGAGTCGGTTTCACATGCTGGGCGGGGGACGGAGCAGGTCGCCCGGGGCCAGGTGGGCGTCCGCCCCAGTGTGCCTCGGTTTCCCCGGGCCTGGCTCACCAAACACAGACACTGGGCTCAGGGGCTCCCAGTGCTCCCTGTGCCCGCATAGGAGGCATCGGTGCCATCCTCCGCCCCCCCCGTCCGAGGGGAGAGCCCAGGCCCGGACGCTCCCGGCCTGGTCGGGGCTGACCCCGACTGCCTCCCGCCCGCCTCCCTGCGGGGGACTCTCTGGCTGACCTGCAAAGCCCCTGCTGAGGGCAGGGGCAGTGCCCGCCCGCCCCACCGTGCTGCAGAGACGCTCCCCACGGCCCCGCCGTGCCAGCCCCCCTGCCGCTCCCCGGGCGCCCCAAGCAGGCGGGCATGGAGACAGCTGCCCGGGGAGGCCGCGGGAGACGCCCCCACCCACCCGCGCTGCCTCTCACCCTGCGGGAGGCGGCCCGGCCCCGCCCGGCCCGGCCCTGAGCTCACAGCGGGCTCCCCGGGTGGGTGGGAGGCCCCCGCGGGCCCTGGAGAAGGGAAAGGCCCCCCCACCGTGTCCCCGCGGGCGGCCCCCTGCCGCCCCCACCCTCCAAGGGAAGGGGCGAGGCTGCACGGGGGCTGCTCCCAGCTCAGCCTGGGCACAAAGCCGACCCCTCCTTCCGGAACCTTCTCTGGCCCCGTCATCTCCGTGGCCTCTGCAGACGTGGACGGGGAAGCCCCCGCACGACCCCCGCCCCCGCCTGTCTCGGGCCTGGACAGCTTCCCAGGGACAGTCGGACCACGCGTGTGTGTGGTCTGGGGTGCAGCCACGGCCCCGCCCCCATCCCACGGCCTGTCGGCACCTCCGCCTCCTCCTTCCTCAGACGCTCGCGGGCCCGCCCGGAGCTACCGCCGCCACTCCCACGGCCGGTCTCCCAGGGCACGGCCGAGAGGGGCTCCCGGTCTGCCGTCACCTGCCCGGGTCTCCTGTCACATGCTGTGTCTCCTGTCACACGCCTGTGTATCCTGTCACACGCCTGTGTATCCTGTCACACGCTGTGTCTGCTGTCACGCGCTTGTGTCTCCTGTCACGCGCCTGTGTCTCCTGTCACACCCTGTGTCTCCTGTCACATGCCATGTCTCCTGTCACACGCCGTGTCTGCTGTCACACGCCTGTGTCTCCTGTCACACGCCGTGTCTCCTGTCATGCGCTTGTGTCTCCTGTCACGCGCCTGTGTCTCCTGTCACGCGCCTGTGTCTCCTGTCACACGCCGTGTCTGCTGTCACACGCCTGTGTCTCCTGTCACGCGCCTGTGTCTCCTGTCACGCGCTTGTGTCTCCTGTCACGCGCCTGTGTCTCCTGTCACACGCCGTGTCTGCTGTCACACGCCTGTGTCTCCTGTCACGCGCCTGTGTCTCCTGTCACACGCCTGTGTCTCCTGTCACACGCCGTGTCTCCTGTCATGCGCTTGTGTCTCCTGTCACGCGCCTGTGTCTCCTGTCACACGCCGTGTCTCCTGTCACGCGCCTGTGTCTCCTGTCACACGCCTGTGTCTCCTGTCACGCGCCTGTGTCTCCTGTCACACGCCGTGTCTCCTGTCACACGCCTGTGTCTCCTGTCACGCGCCTGTGTCTCCTGTCACACGCTGTGTCTCCTGTCACACGCCTGTGTCTCCTGTCACGCGCCGTGTCTGCTGTTGTCGCCTGCGTCTGCCACCCTGTGCCCGCACCCTCTCTCTCCATGCGGGCATCACCCCAGACCCTGCAAGTGCTCTCGGCGGGCCGGCCGGGCCCTGACACAGGCGGCGTCAGCCCTGCGCTGGCCCACGTTTATCTCGGGTCCCCCCCAGCCTCCTCCTGGGTCGAGGGGCCCCCTGGGCTCCGCAGCCGGGTCAGACCCAGCACAGTCCGCGGGCCCCTGGCGGCCGGGCGGGGCGAGACGGACACGGGCCCGGCCGTGCGGGCGTCAGCGCCCCGGCGCCTCCCCACCTGACGTCACCCCCGCTGCCACCCGAGGCCAGTGCGGGAGCTGAGCCGGTGGGAGCAGAGCCCCGGCCCCCGGCCCCGCCCGTCAGGGCACAGTGCCGACCCTCCCGCCCGAGGACGGGAACGATGCGAGTGGCGGGCCCTTGCGTCCTGTCTCACGGCCGGAGCACTCAGAGAGGGGAAGGCTCGGGCCCAGGCCACACAGCACGGGGCAGGGCCGGGACCCAGCCTGGGAGAGCGGACGGCGGAAGGAAAGTCCGAGACGCCTGTTTACCCCGGTTCCTCCTGCATCGTTCCCCCGCCTGCCCCTACGCCTGAAGGGGGTCCGCAGTGGCCTCCCCCAGCTGTGACTCACTCCCCGGTGCTCATTAGGGCTGGATCTCGCCTGCTCGTTAGGAGCTGTGGTGGGCTGGCAGAGCCAGGCGGGCACCCTAACTCTCTGTCGCTCATTAGAGTGACAAGACGGGGGCTGGGGCGGCATCGGCGGGGGGGGGGGCTGCAGGGCTGGCCCCATCCCGGGCACCCGCCTCCCCGCTGGCCTGGGCTCAGTCTCACCCAGCGGGCGCCCCTGTCGCTCCTGCCCCCCTGCCTCAGCCCTGCGCCCTCCCCGCAGCCCCTCTCGGGTCCCGGCACCCCCACGGCTGCGGAGGACCCCGGTCTCCCGCCCGCCTTGCTGGCTCGGCCCCCACCACCCGGTTCCCTCCCGGCCCCAGATCTGCGAGGCACCCGGGCCTCCCTGCTGCCCCAGGCCTCTGCCCAAGCCCTGACCGCTGGGCTGGGCTGGCCTCAGTTCCTCGGGCCCCGGCTCCCGAGCGGGACCGGCCTCCAGTGCTCGGGAGAGAGCAGGGTCCCGGGGAGACCCCAGTTCAGGCCCCGGGCAGCGCCCTCGGGGTGCGGTTGGGCACAGAGGTTGGGGGCACACGCGGCGGGTCTCACACTGGGCGCCAGCACGACTGCTCCCCTCAGCCTCCGCGCCCGCGCGGCCAGTGGGACAGGGAGGGCCACGCGGGGGGCCCCACCCCAGCCCAGCACCCGGCCCCGCTCCCACCCCGGCACTGGCCCCAGCCCCAGCCCCTTGGCTGTCCCCGGCTGGGGGTTCCCCCTTCTGCACGGACGACACCGTGGAACAGGCTTGAAGAGGGGGAGGGTTTCCGGGTCCCGCCCTGTTGGGTTGGGGTGACGGCTGGTTTCTGTCTGAAATGATCACTGAGGTCTGCCCCGGCGGGTCACTGCCCTCTGCGTGTTAGGGCAGCCCGGGCTTCCGAGGGCGACCCCTCACCTCACAGGGGGTCCCCTCACCTAACAGGGGTCCCCTCACCTCACATGGGGTCTCCCTCACCTAACAGGGGTCCCCCTCACCTCACAGGGGGTCCCCTACCTCACAGGGGTCCCCTTACCACACAGGTGATCCTCCCAACACGCAGGTGACCCCCTACCTCACAGGTGCTCCCCCTTAGCCCGCTGGGGGACTCTCTCAGTGTCCCCGCCCAGTGGCGAGGAGGGTCTCTAGCTCCTGCTGTTTCTCCCTCCAGGGGCCTTCCTTGCCTTTGGAGCAGGGCTGGAAGGGTTGCCCCTTTGTATTCTGGAAGACCGTAGGAGCCGCTCGTTGTTTGTTCTTCCTGAGGACCCCTGTGGAACCCGTCCGTTGAGCCCCCGGCCCTGGGTTTTGCCAGTACCTTACTATCATCAGTTCAATGTCTTTGTCCACTAGAATTATATCCAGAATTTCCATTTCTTTTCTTTTTTTTCTTTTTGGGTCACACCCAGCGATGCACAGGGGTTACTCCTGGCTCTGCACTCAGGAATTACTCCTGGCAGTGCTCAGGGGACCATACGGGATGCTGGGATTTGAACCCGGGTTGGCCGCGTGCAAGACAAACGCCCTACCTGCTGTGCTATCACTCCAGCCCCAGAATTTCCATTTCTTAAGTTAACCTCAACAGTTCCATTTTTCCAGGACTGTGTGCATTTCATCTGGGTTACCGGCTTCATTGGCATGTGACTATTTATTTCACCTTTTTTGGTTTGTTTTAGTTTTAGGTCCACAGCTTACTGCTGGCTCTGCACTGAGGGACCATTCCTGGTGGTTCTCGGGCCATATGAGATGCTGTGGGGGAACCAAGGCAGCGCCCTCCCCTCTGAACCGTTGCTCCAACCCTGGATCTTTTATCTCTGTGCACTGAGTGATATTATCCCCTCTTGATTCCCGACTTGAGGAATCAAACACTTCTGGTCCGTCTAGTAAAGATTTGTCATTTGCTTTAATATTTAAAAAATTTATCCTACCTGACGAAGGACTTGAGCAATAGCACCGTGGGTAGGCGTTTGCCTTGCACGTGGCGGACCCAGGTTCAATTCCTCCGTTCCTCTCAGGGAGCCGGCAAGCTACCTGTGGCGTATTTGATATGCCAAAAACAGTAGCAACAAGTCTCACAGTGGAGACGTTACTGGTGCCCGCTCGAGCAAATTGATGAACAACGGGACGACAGTGCGACAGTGCTATTTTTAAAATTTAATATTCAAAAAATTTAAGACTATTTTTTAAATGTCATATTTTGAGTGTTTAGGATTTTTTCTGTTCCTGTTCTTTAGCTCATTTAAGTACTAAGGTTTAGAGTTTGGTTCTTTATACTTGCTTTGGGGTTTTGTTGCAGATTCTTTCCCTAACAGTCTCTCTCTCCCTCCCTCTGTCTCTCTTCCTCTTTCTCTCCCTCCCTCTCTCTCTCTCCCTCCCTCTGTCTCCCTCTCTCCTCCTCCCTCTCTCTCTCTTCCTCTTTCTCTCCCTCCCTCTCTCTCTCCCTCCCTCTGTCTCCCTCTCTCCTCCTCCCTCTCTCTCTCTTCCTCTTTCTCTCCCTCCCTCTCTCTCTCTCCCTCCCTCTGTCTCCCTCTCTCCTCCTCCCTCTCTCTCTCTTCCTCTTTCTCTCCCTCTCTCTCTCTCCCTCCCTCTCTCTCCCTCCCTCTCTCCTCCTCCCTCTCCCTCTCTTTTTCCTTCTTTCTCTCCCTCCCTCTCTGTCCCTCCCTCCCTCTGTCTCCCTCTCTCCTCCTCCCTCTCCCTCTCTTTTTCCTTCTTTCTCTCCCTCCCTCTCTGTCCCTCCCTCTCTGTCCCTCCTCTCTCTCTCCCTTTCTCTCTCTCCCTCCCTCTCTCTCCCTCTCCCCCCTCTCCCTTTCTCTCTCTCTCTCTCCCTCTTTTTCTCCCTCCTTCCCTCTCTCCCCCCTCAGATCCCATCCAGCAGTGCTCCCAGGCCACACTGACTCGATTCTGTGGGTCAGTCTCATGGTGCTCCAGGGACCCCGCGGTGCTGGGGACGGGACCCAGACCTCCGGCATGCGCCGCTGCCCTCAGTGCATCGAGCTCTCTGGCCTTTTTCTAAATCCTTAAGGTAGACCGTTAGATTGGACCAAGCCTGTCGATTTATTATTTGATCGTGGTGGTGGTTTTGTTTTTGAGCATGTTGCGGTGGTGCTCGGGCCTTACTCCTGTCTCTGTGCTCAGGGATCACTCCCAGCAGTGCTCAGGGGACCAGGCCGTTCTGTGAATCAGATCTGCATCTCTGCCGCGTGGCAGCTGGCTTTGCCCGGTCTCGGGGGAGGTGTTGCTCAGTGTCCGCTGCGGCCCTTCCCTCCAGCCCAGGCCCTTCCCTCCAGCCCGGGCACAGCCCTTCCCTCCAGCCCAGGCATGGCCCTTCCCTCCAGCCCAGGCACGGCCCTTCCCTCCAGCCCAGGCACGGCCCTTCCCTCCAGCCCAGGCCCTTCCCTCCAGCCCAGGCCCTTCCCTCCAGCCCAGGCATGGCCCTTCCTCCAGCCCAGGCCCTTCCTCCAGCCCAGGCGCGGCCCTTCCCTCCAGCCCAGGCCCTTCCCTCCAGCCCAGGCCCTTCCCTCCAGCCCAGGCGCGGCCCTTCCCTCCAGCCCAGGTTGCGGCCCTTCCCTCCAGCCCAGGCGCGGCCCTTCCCTCCAGCCCAGGCATGGCCCTTCCCTCCAGCCCAGGCACGGCCCTTCCCTCCAGCCCGGGCGCGGCCCTTCCCTCCAGCCTGGGCATGGCTGAGTTCCGTTCGTTTTCTTAGACGGTCTGTTGTGTTTTCTTTGAGTTCGGAGTGTAGGTTTTCCTTGTGGCTTCTCTCTTGGCCTGTTTGGTTAATGGAGACACTTACTCCTCGGTGGCCAGACACACTCTCTGAGTGTCTCAAGTTCTTTCAAATGTCTTGCTGGGACGTGGCCGGGGGCTCGGCTCAAGGATGCAGGGTGGGAGACCTCGACCCCCGGGTTCAACCCCTGCACCACAGATATGTACCCTCTCCTACCAAACCAAACAAAACATTTTTGGACCCACGCCTGGCCGGGCTCAGGGGCTTACTCCTGGCTCTGCACTTGGGGCCACTCCTGGTGATACTTCGGGGACCACACGTGGTGCGGAGGATAAACACAGATTGGCTGCATGCAAGGCATGTGTCTTTACTCGCTGTCCTGTCCTCGTGGACCCCCAAACAAGAAAAGTTAAGTAAATAAAACGTTTTGAGATTTATGATCTAATTATCCCCAAATCCAGACGATCTCCATCCACACTGGGGAGAATCCGGGTTGAGGCAGTGTCTGTGGGAGACACGTCTTAGATCTTCTTGGTTCTCATTGCCCAGAAGTTTTGTTTGAATTGTCTACTTCCCCTTCCGTGGTTGGTCCTCGAGTGCCCACATGCTGAGGATTGCCACACCTTTGGAAAGGACTGGACCCTCCATCTTCCCAAAAGGTCATTGCCTGGGTGCTAGCTTTTGTCTGAAGTCGGACTTCGTCCCAGTCAGGGACCCCAGCGCGTCTCCACCCTTCTACTTTCAGCCAGTTTGATCTTTCAGATCTGAAGCGTGATTCTTCTAGAAGGAATGTAATTGGATCGTGTTTTTGTGGTCCATCCTGCAATGCCTGCCTTTCAATTGAAATGCTTAATCCATTTACATCAATCTAATTACTGATAAAGTGGTATTGATGTCTGCCACGGGGGCTATTGATTTCTGCATGCTTTGCTTACTCCCTCCCCGCCCGCCTCCTATGGCTGGTGTCTCCTAGATACAGTCGGAATCTTCTTGTTCTTTATTTCTCTCTCTCTCTCTCTTTCTTTCTTTCTTTCTTTCTTTCTTTCTTTCTTTCTTTCTTTCTTTCTTTCTTTCTTTCTTTCTTTCTTTCTTTCTTTCTTTCTTTCTTCCTTCCTTCCTTCCTTCCTTCCTTCCTTCCTTCCTTCCTTCCTTCCTTCCTTCCTTCCTTCCTTTCTTTCTTTCTTTCTTTCTTTCTTTCTTTCTTCTCTTTCTTTCTTTCTTTCTTCTTTCTTTCTTTCTTTCTTTCTTTCTTTCTCCTTTCTATCTTTCTTCCTCCCTCCCTCTCTCTCCCTTTCTCTTCTTTCTCTCTTTCTTTCTTCCTCCCTTCCTCTCTCTCCCTTTCTCTTCTTCCTTTCTCTCTCTCTTTCTTTCTTTCTTTCTTTCTTTCTTTTCTTTCTTTCTTTCTTTCTTTCTTTCTTTCTTTCTTTCTTTCTTCTTCTTCCTTCCTTCCTTCCTTCCTTCCTTCCTTCCTTCCTTCCTTCCTTCCTTCCTTCCTTCCTTTCTTTCTTTCTTTCTTTCTTTCTTTCTTTCTTTCTTTCTTTCTTTCTTCCTTTCTATCTTTCTTCCTCCCTCCCTCTCTCTCCCTTTCTCTTCTTTCTCTCTTTCTTTCTTCCTCCCTTCCTCTCTCTCCCTTTCTCTTCTTCCTTTCTCTCTCTCTCTCTCTTTCTTTCTTTCTTCCTTCCTTCCTTCTTCCTTCCTTCCTTCCTTCCTTTCTTTCTTTCTTCTTCTTTCTTTCTTTCTTTCTCTTCTTTCTTTCTTTCTTTCTTCCTTTCTATCTTTCTTCCTCCCTCCCTCTCTCTCCCTTTCTCTTCTTTCTCTCTTTCTTTCTTCCTCCCTTCCTCTCTCTCCCTTTCTCTTCTTCCTTTCTCTCTCTCTCTCTCTTTCTTTCTTTCTCTCTTTCTTTCTTTCTTTCTTTCTTTCTTCCTTCCTTCCTTCCTTCCTTCCTTTCTTTCTTTCTTCTTTCTTCTTTCTTTCTTTCTTTCTTTCTTTCTTTCTTTCTTTCTTTCTTTCTTTCTTTCTTCCTCCCTCTCTCTCCCTTTCTCTTCTTTCTCTCTCTCTCTCTTTCTTTCTTTCTTTCTTTCTTTCTTTCTTTCTTTCTTTCTTTCTTTCTTTCTTTCTTTCTTTCTTTCTTTCTCTCTCTCTCTCTCCCTCCATCCCTCCCTCCTCCCTCCCTTCCTTCCTTCCTTCCTTCCTTCCTTCCTTCCTTCCTTCCTTCCTTCCTTCCTCCTTCCTTTCTTCCTCCCTCCCTCTCTCTCCCTTTCTCTTATTTCTTTCTCTTCTCTCTTTCTTTCTTTCTTCTTTCTTTCTTTCTTTCTTCTTTCTTTCTTTCTTTCTTTCTTTCTTTCTTTCTTTCTTCCTCCCTCTCTCTCCCTTTCTCTTCTTTCTCTCTCTCTCTCTTTCTCTTTCCTTTCTTTCTTTCTTTCTTTCTTTCTTTCTTTCTTTCTTTCTTTCTTTCTTTCTTCTTCTTTCTCTCTCTCTCCCTCCCTCCCTCCCTCCCTCCCTCCCTCCCTCCCTCCCTTCCTTCCTTCCTTCCTTCCTTCCTTCCTTCCTTCCTTCCTTCCTTCCTTCCTTCCTTCCTTCCTTCCTTCCTTCCTTCCTTCCTTCCTTCCTTCCTTCCTTCCTTCCTCCCTCCCTCTCCCTTTCTCTTATTTCTTTCTCTTCTCTCTCTTTCTTTCTTTCTTTCTTTCTTTCTTTCTTTTCTTCCTTTTTGGTCACACCCGGTGATGCTCTAGCAAACACTCAGGAATTACTCCTGGTGGTGCTCGCAGGACCATACGGGGTGCTGGGAATTGAACCCGGGTGGGCCGTGCGCCAGGCAGTGCCCTGCCCGCTGTGCTATCGCTCCGGCCCCTCTCACTGTTTCCTCTACGCTGCATTTTCCAGTCCCTGGTCTTGGTTTGGGGGTTGCAATTAGCACCTTCTACCAACTCATTCTGGCCTCAGTGGCACACGAGCCTTGTTTCCTTCTCATGCCTTTGTGTTTGTGTCGTCATGAAAATATCTGCACTGCATCGTTGGCTCAGTGCGAGGGTTTGTGATCACTGTCGCTGTTCCTTCAGCCGGCTGGAAGGATGTGCCTCAACTGAGGACCTTCCCCGTCCCGTCGGGCCCCAGGGCCTCTGTCCCCATCTCTGCACCTC